>NC_142171.1:23763300-23905506 GCF_029865625.1 Vigna umbellata
TTAACTGTCCGATATTTTTCTGTTTTTGCTAACTGTGTTTAACTTGACCAGAAATTCTTATTTTAATTAAATTGAATTATCTGAGCTAATTATTTTCATCATTGATTGCAGGAAAAATTTTGGAGATACATTTTGGGACATCAGGAAGAATGCAAATAAATTCAAGACTCTCCACATAGACATTTTAGAATTAATTAAATTGTAATTTAGTAGTGTAGAATGTTTTTCGATTAACTTTTGTAGATTGAGCCAATTTTTGGCAAAATGAACTAGGCCCAAAAATGGGGGTGGATGACTTGGCACCTTAGGGTTTTTTTTTTTGTGTGGACTCACCCTCATAAAAGAGAGACATATGACCTTGGAGAAAAGGGGCCGCCACACTCATTCTATTTTTTTGGCTTGGAACGCGATTTTCAATGGCATGAATGAAGACAATGTTTATTCCTTTTCGCTGATTTCTCATTGCCTTTTCATTTGATTTTGTGCACCTTTTGATTGAAGCTTGGGTTCAGCTGCTGTCACGTTCATTTATAGATTCCATCAATTAGAATTTTTGCTTTGTTTTGTGCACATTTTTACGTTGATTCAAGAAGTGGAGGCGCTGATTCACTTTTCATTTTAGAAGAGCACGTTGATTTATTGGAAGCACAACAGCTGCACGCGCAAGGTGTCACGACTGATTCTAGGAGTTGGGAGCACACAGTTGTTGCTGCTGCCGCCACGTCCAACAAAGCATTTCATTCTTCTTTCTGGCAGCGGTGCACATGCTTGTGGGACGAGATTCAAGAAGGAGCTGGAGCAAGGATGTGCTGCCACCGCTGGAAGCATCTCTTGGTTTATTATTCCAGCAGCACCAGGGATTTATTCTTTCTTTTAAATTAAGGAGAGGTGTTGATTCATTTTGATGTCTAGCAAAGTGGTGACAAGGTGATTAGATGGGGTGCGTCACGGATGGGAGAATCACACGGAGCTGGAATGAGCCGAGGGGTGATTCATTTTGCTTTAGGAAGTAGCGCTTATTTCATTTGAAAGGTTTTTGTTAATTTCAATTGGAGAAAGGTAGGTGTCACGGCTTGGTTGGGAGAAGCACACCATGTCACAACATAGGTGGAGAGGAAGCACACGGTGCATTCATGTCTTGAAGGAAGAGCTCCCAAGATTGATTCATCTTTTATTGTAGAAGAAGGGCACAACATTACGGCCTTGATGCAGAGAAAAGTTTTCACTTTTATTTCATTTAGAAAGAAAACATTGTCCCATCACGAAAGGAGCTACCACGTCTAGCATTTTTGGAGAGGAATATTTTGTTTTATTTTTAATAGGAGGTTGGGAAGAAGGAGCACGTTGATTTAATGAAGAAGTAGCACGACCTGTCACATGTAGATACTTTCGCTTGTGAACATCTTGAACTTTGGGAAATTAATTTAGAAGTTCATTTCATTTTTACTTTGAGAAATGACATGCTCGAAGAAGATGAGTGGTGTCACGGCCTCAGATGGAAAAATGGTGCAACATGAATTTTATTTTACAGCAACTTACTCACTTATTTAAATTAATTGTTCAAGTGTTTTATTTTTGTCATTTCGATGATGAATTGCTTCTAATGTTTAGCTTACAACATTGTGCATCTAATGTTTTAGCTTAAGTGTTGCATTTCTGTAGTTTGAATTGTGTTTGGATATTTATCTGTTGCATAGTTCACCTTAATGTTTCATGCACTTTAATGCTTTCAATTATGTTAGATTGTGTTTAATTTCCATTTTAATTTAATCATTTGCATTCGCAAAACCTTTCACACATTTGGTCCTTGAGAGACGACCTAGGAGTCACTTCCTAGCACTATACTGCATTTTTAATGCACAACAAATTTGATGGGCTGCGACAGCCGCATCACTCCTCCATGCCTTGTCTGAAAGAAGATCTCTCTTGCTTCCCTTTGTTGACTTTAGATTGTGGGAAGTACTTGTTTAAAAACTTTGCAACCACAACTTCCCACTCAATAAAGCTACCCTCTGGAAAAGAGTTCAACCATAACTTAGCATTGCCTCCCAATGAGAAAGGAAACAAATAAGCTTTATTGCTTCATCCGACACCCCATTAATCTTCACAGTGTTGCAAATCTCCTTGAATGTGGTGAGATGTTCATATGGACTTTCATGTGATAGCCCATTAAATTAGTTGCTCTTCACCAATTGTATCAATGCCGGTTTCACCTCCATGTTTGCAGCATTGACCCTCGGCCTTGCTATACTGTTAAAATGTTGAGGGTAGGTCAACCACAGTGGTGTAATCCGCAAGAGTGTGTCTACCATTATTCTCCTCGGCCATATCTTCAATGCTTTGATTAGACCGTTGTGGTGAAGGTTGTAAAAATATCTCTGGAGTAATTTTGCTCCTAGTTCGAACTCCTGAGTGCCGCTCAGCGTAAACTGCCGCTGAGCGGCAGTTGCGGCTTCTCCTTTTGCACTTTTTGATGTCTTTTCTGATTCCATCTCTCTCCTTCTTCACTTCTTTCACCAAATTCACCTTAAAACCTGCACAAAAACACTGAAATCAAGCATAAACCTGTCCAGCTCTCTTATTTCTGAAAATATGACTAAATGCATGATTTCAAGCTAGTTTCTAAGTGTTAAAGGTTGCTTTTAATATCAATTTAAGCATGAAAATAACAGTTTTTCAACTGTTATCACAACCCCAAACTTAGAACTTTGCTTGTCCTCAAGCAAATAAGATGTAACTCAATCTTCAACCAATTCATATGATGGTTCACTTATTCAAAGATCCTCTTTTTCAAGATAAGTAAAAACTACAATCAAACTTATGACCAAGAGTTCAATCAAGATGTGCACATGCTTTAGTGTTCACAAAGTCATTTAAATTCCAACAAATGCTATTTTTCATGAATAATCAATCAATTAAGCATGGATGTTCATGTGCTCATGGAATATTTCCTCACTAGGTAAAGTGTTTCACTCACACACAAGTGTTTAAGAGGTAATCACTCATTCACTCTACTATCACAATGTCACATGAATCAACTTTGCCTTTCATTTTACCACAACCAAAAACATTCACAAGCATGCATTATCACAAGGACTTTTCAATGGCTTATAATGTGGCTGGGCTAACAAGAAAATTGGTTTTTCTGGATCACAAAATCCTTGAGTTAAGAGAATCATAATCAACACAATTATTCTTATTTTTCCCAACTTGCCTTTTGCATTTGCATTGAGCTTTGCTTCTTTTTTCTTTTCTTTTCTTTTTCTTTGCATATTCTTACTTTTTAGCTATTAGCTCAATGCTTTTCCTTTTTCATGTTTTCCACATAACCCCAAACTTGAACATTTAACAATACCACACAATATCTTCTACTTAACTCAAGGTAAAGATTTTCAATCAAGGGTTTTCAATTTATGTTCAAGGCTAAGGGTTCAAAGGATAGAACGCAAAGTGTTCTCTTTTAGTGGGCTAACTTTATGAATTTGGCCAATAAAAAGGGTTCCAACAAACGGCCTTGATCATATGATGCAAAACAAGCAATTGATTCAATCATAGAAAACCTGGGCAAAATCATTCATGCTTTCAAAATAATAGCATTTAACAATAACAACTCTAGAGCTTAAAACCTCACATATAAGCTCATTCACATTTGACATACACATCCTGCTTAATTTCACAATCACAATCATAATATCCTGCATTTGTTCACAAAGCTTGTGAATCACCTGTATAAGCATTTTAATGTGCACATCATCTCAACATCAATCAATTAATAAGCATCATAAAGCATTACTTATCAAACAATCATAGTTAATAGCAAACCATCATAACAAACCAGGTGTTCAATAGAGTACATCAAACCCTAATCTAAAAATAAAAAAAAATAAGTTCAGAAAACTTAAACCAACAAAAGCATAAGCATATGATAGCATTCATCAGTAAATGCTATCTCAGCCCCTCATCAATCTGAGCTGTCCTCTGTATCTTCCTCTTCCTCCTCATCTTCATCATCTTCAAATGCATCATCATTATCAGCTTCATCTTCTTCCATCTCTCTAACTGAAGCTTCAGCTGCTTCAGCTCCTCCTCCATGCACTGGCTCCTCTGGCCAAGCTACCACATTATGGAATTCATCCATAGTCCACCTGTGGGCTGGAGGTGTATCATACATTCCTACAATCATCTCAGCAGTAGCCACCTGCCCTCTGTGAATGGACTGCAACTTAGCACCTATAAGAGACATATACATGTCCCTCATCTGGAATGGTTCTGCTTCATGTGTCTCAGCAGATGTCTAGCTTTGTGCTGGTCCTCTCTCTCTACGAGCACGGCGTGGTGGAACTGGCTGAGCTGCCTCCTCACCTCCACAGCACTGTTTGTAATAGGCCTCATCAATAGCTTTTCTTGGCCTCTCAAATGGTGGAGCAGAAGTGTCCACCCCAGCTATCTTGCAAAGGTGAGTGATCAAGGAGGGATGTCCTAGTGGTGCTTTGTTGTTTGAGGTATTGGCGCACACACTAATCTCATCAGCTATCACCTGCCCAATATTAACATCTAAGTTTTTGATAGCACAGTAGATGAATAGTTCCCTGCTGAGAGTAATATCTGACACATGTGAACATGGCTGAATGTTGGCATGAGAAAATGCCATCCAATACTTTGCAAGAGGAGTCAAATCCGTCCTCCTAATGTTAACCACTGAGCCAGATCGATTCCTTTGGAAGTGTCCTCATAATCATAATCAGCACCTTCCTCCACATCCTCATAATCAGCACCTTCCTCCATGCAAAGAGCAAACTGGCACTGCTCACCAGCCCACACAGTGTCCAGGAAGTTATTGATAGAATCAGGATCATACCTGATAGCATGGCCTCTAACATAGCCCAGATAATTTTCAGCTGGATAGTCACCAATCTTCTTTGCATTTGTGTAGAACTCTTTTACCACAGCTATGTTGGCAGGTGCAGGATATGTGGCTAGCTTTCCCCAGTCATTTCCTAACACTTGCTCTCCAAATTGAGGAGCAAAGTTAGGTATCATTCCAACTTTTCTTTCCATCAGAAGTCTCCTGTCCTGAACCACCCTAAAGTGCTTCTCATGTTTCCTAGAGAGGAACCTGCTAGAGTGGGTTTGCTCTGGTTCCTTTTCCTTTCTCTTGGTTGCCATGGTTTTCAATCTCTTTCCTGAAGAGGATGTCATTCCTGCATTCAAACATAAATACAAAACCACAGAACATGATGTTAATCATTAGTAAAACACAGAACACAACTCCTTTCGAAGCTAAACCACCGTTGAGGGCCAGAATTTCCCCTCAGCGCCACCAGTGCCACATTCCAGATCACAAAAAAAACAGAAAAACTAAGTCTGGCAGAGTGCCGCTCAGCGGCAGTTTACCCTTGAGCGGTAACTCTGCAGATTTTTGAAAAATCTCTTTTAAGCTGTCCTAACTCCACCCAAATGCAATTTTCAGTTTTCCAGTTCATAATCATGCAGTTTAATCGGTTCAAACATCAAATATATCATCAATTCATGCATAGAAACCAAAACCCCTAAATATTCATGCTTTGACAATCACATTCAAATCAAGAACCCTAGAATGAACAAAATGCTTTTTACTTACTTGGGTGGAGATACTAGATGCAATGAGAATGCTTCCAAGCTAGAATGCTCTCTTCCAACCCCAAACTTTGATGGCACACTAGTGAAAAAGTGAGTGGAAGAGAAATTTTCTTAAGAGGGAAGAGTGAAAAGATGTGGAAAACCTTGGAGAAGGTATGTGGGAGTGTTTGTGCAGAGAAGAGCCTGAAAGAATGAGCATATGCGCAGCTTAGGGTATAAAAATACCCTAATGGGCTTGAGTCCCGCGGAGGGGAAACTAAAGCCCATCTGCGAGAGTACCCCTCAGCGGTAAATTACCGCTCAGCGGCACTTTCGTGATGTGCTCTTCTCCTTTTTTTTCTTAACCTACGTGCCTCCAAGACATGCCCCTCACTGGTTCCCTGCAATTCAATGCTTAAAATACTTATGCAAAACCCTATTATGCAACTAAAATGAAACAAACAAAAACAATTAGTCAACTGGGTTGCCTCCCAGGTAGCGCTTGTTTAACGTCACGAGCCTGACCCAAAATCCACCAACACCCATCAGTAGGTGTTACAAACTTAGCATCCTTCAGTAGATGCTATATCCAACTAGCATCCTTCAGTAGATGCTATGTCCAGCAAAATATTTACACAATAATGTTCAACAGATTTAAAAATTACAAACCAAAATAAAATTTAAAAGTTTTTAAATCAACTGGGTTGCCTCCCAGCAAGCACTCTTTTAACGTCATTAGCTTGACCCAGTAAAGCTCATGTTCCATCTTCTTTTTCTTCTTTCTACTGAACTTCTTCAGAAATTTGATCAAACCAGGAACCTGTTGCAATGTCTTAATCATAGGAACTTTAATCTCCAATTTCTTGAAGATTTCCATGAGGCACTTAAATTTCTTTTCCTTCCTATGATACTTCTTTGGATGAGGAAGAGGTTTTTCATATGATTCTTTCTTTTTTTCTCTCGTCCTCTTTTTCTTTTCTGTCACTTTCTTTTTTTCTTTTCTTTTTCTACTCACTTTCTCAATATTCACACAAATTTTCTCTTCTTCTTTCTCTTCTCTCTCTTTTCTCTCTTCTCTCTCTTCTCTCTCTTCTTTTTCAACATTTACACTCACTGGCACTTCACACTCTTCCCTGGGGTTAACCTCAGTATTAGCCCCAAAATTTTTGTCAGGCCTTTCTTCCAATTGCTTGGTAATCTGACCCATCTGAATCTCCAAATTCTTGATAGCAGCTTCAGTGCTCTTTTGGGTAGACTCAGTTTTCTGTATGAAATTATTAAGAGTGTCTTCCATCCTCATGGACCTTTCATTAAGCATAGAAATCTGCTGCCATAAGGTGGGTTGCTGTTGCTGCTTATTAAATTGACCAGCTTGCCCAGTTTGCCCTTGACCAATGCTTGGGTGTGGTTTCCACCCTTGATTATAGTTCCCTTGACAGTATGAAAATTGATTGGCCATGAAGTTAACATCCTCTAAAGCTTCCATTGGAAAGGCGCATTGACCATTGATATGATCACCACCACATAATTCACACATCTGTGGTTGAACTTGTGCAACAGTCTTTAACTCTTTTGGTAGTTGTGCAAGTGTTTTTGTAAGAGTCTCCAGTTGTTGAGTGAGTATCTTGTTCTGTGCTAGCAAGGCATCATGGGTTTGTAACTGTAGAACTCTTTTTTGTTGTATAGGAGCTCCTCTTTCACTGTTGAGCTCATTGTCACTAGTAGCCATATTGTCAATGATTTCTGTAGCTTCCTCTGGAGTTTTCCATTTGATATTTCCTCCTGCTGAGGCGTCAAGCATCATCTTGGTTTGTGAACCAAGACCTCCAAGGAAGATTAGGACTACTTCCACTTCGTCAAATCCATGCGTGGGTGTCTTTCTTAATAAGCTTTTATATATGTCCCATGCATGCCCGAGTGATTCCTCCATGCCTTGCCTGAATGATGAAATCTCTTGTTTTCCTTTGTTGACCTTGGAAGAATTGAGTGCCCATATAGTCAAATTCTTGTCCGAATTGCATCCTGCAAGCATTAGGCACAAAACTCTAGAAAATATTTGTTAGCACAAAAAGATAGAGAAGATACAAAGAATAAATGATAAGAAGATAAAAGATAGCAAGATAGAAGATAAAAACATAAAATAAAAACAATGAAACTAGAAAACATAAAAAAAAAAAAAAAACAAAAAACGAAAAAAAAATAAAAACAGAAAACGAAAAAATAAAAACAAAAAACAAAAAAATAAAAATAAAAATAAAAACAAAAAAACAGAAAATAAAAAAACAGAAAATAAAAAAACAGAAAAATAAAACAAAATAAAATAATAACCGTAAAATAAAAACAGAAAATAAAATAAAATAAAATCAAATCAAATTAAATCAAATCAAATCAAATCAAAATAAAATAAAATAAAATCAAAACCGAAAAATAAAAACAGAAAATAAAAACAGAAATTCAAAATTAAAGTCAAAGATAATCAATAATCACACAAATTAACTAGTTAAACCAGAGTCCCCGGCAACGGCGCCAAAAACTTGATGCACAAATTTATGATCACCAAAATATGATGTCACAAACTTGTTTTACAATCGGCAAGTATGACCGAATCGTTTCAAGTAATAAACTTGGTAAGACCAAGTATCGTTCTCCCAAAGGACTCACGGCCTAGTTTAGTTATGTGATTCGTTGATTAGCTAAGACTTAAGAACAAAATAATTGGATTATACTATGCAAAAGACGAAAATAAACATGTATGCATGAGGTTGATCAATGGCTAAAACAAAATACAAACACTTTCAATGGAATATATGGATGAATATGTTGTTGGGGGTCAATTTCATCATTATTATTCATCTAGTTTCACCATGAATATGGTGAACTAAACCTTGTATGTTTGTTGGGGAATCAATGTAATCTTTTGAAGCTCTCATATATGGAATTTGTGTTTACATCTAATATTTAAGACCTATGCTTTCTTTCATCATTAGTTAGGGTTTTTCCTCTTTACTCAATGCTTGCTTTGTTTAACTCATTCAATGCATGATTATTGATTTTGTCGATACGGGAACGTACGGGGAAGTCTAGATCCGGGGAATTTCTCCCAATAGTATATTGGTTTCCTTAAGCTCCTGTGCTAAAAAAACTAATTATTAGGAATTCTAGGAATCGTATGAACTCGTAATTAGGGAGAAGCCTTCTTGAAAGGTAATTTAGAGAGTGGCATTAACAATGATGAGTTGAATGTTGAATTCCTAAAGTATATGAGAGTGGATAAGATGAAATTGATAACCCCAACAACATACTCACCCATATATTCCATTGAAAGTGTTTGTATTTTGCTTTAGCCATTGATCACACTCATGCATACATGTTTATTTTCGTCTTTTGCATAGTAAAATCCAATTATTTTGTTCTTAAGTCTTAGCTAATCAACAAATCACATAACTAAACTAGGCCGTGAGTCCTTTGGGAGAACGATACTTGGTCTTACCGAGTTTATTACTTGAAACGATTCGGTCATACTTGCCGATTGTTAAACAAGTTTGTGACATCATATTTTGGTGATCATAAATTTGTGCATCACCCTCCAACACAAGGAAAATAAGTTCATCCTTCATCCCTTACCACCTTATAAGGTGTATGAAGATCAAAGGCAAATGAAAAAGAAGAGGGATGAGGAAAATAAAGAGAGAGAGTGTGCATAGGAAAAGAGGAGCAAGCTCCCATTGCATGCATACAGGAGAAAGGAGAGACTATCACTCCTACCAAGGTTACTCAAATGGAGAGGAATTTGTCTAAGAAAACTTTAAAGAAAACCCTCCTAAATGAGCAACCTTCCTTCCTTCTCCTTTGTAGAAGTGCTCTTTCATGCATAACAACTCTAGATTCTAAGTTTCCATCTCCTTTGGAAAAGCTTTTACAAGATTTTGAGGATGTGTTTCCCCAAGTAGAACCTAAGGGTCTTCCACTAATTAGGGGAATTGAGCATCAAATTGATTTTGTTCTTGGGGCAAGCCTACCAAATAGGCCAGCTGTTAACACTCGACAAGTGTACCGAATCGTATCAAGTAATAATAAAATGGTAAGACCAAGTATCGTTTCCCAAAGGAATCATGGCCTAGACAGTTATGTGATTTCTTGATTAAATTATACTTGTAAACAAAATCATTGTGGTTGAATTGCGAAAAATAAACATGAATGCAAATTTTGATCAATTGGATTGAAAGATGCAAAAGTTGATTAATGTAAAATATAGAATGATGATGTTGTTGGGCTTTCCGACTTATCCTATCCACTCTCATGTATTCATCTTTCTTCATTAATGTTAATTCCACTTTCTAATTTACCCTAAACCCGATGTCTCGGTGAAGAAAGCTTAATCCTAATCACTAGTTTACAATATCTTGTCTCCCTAACAATTATTCATGCATTACATTCGCACAGAAGCTTAAAGGCAACCAATCCTCCTATCCTTATGTCTAGGTAATATTGATCTTGGGAGAATTTCTTCAGTTCTAGATTTATCTATATGTGTCCATATAAATAACATCAATTATCATGCAATTGAATGAGTTAAACAAAGCATGCGAACATTGTAGAAGAAAAACCCTAACAATTAATGAAGAAAGCATATAAATTAAAGAACCAATTCAATACATGAGAGTTTTAAAGGATTACACCGGTTCCCCAACAATAATGGAGGTTTAGTTCACCATAAACATGGTGAAACTAGATGAAAACAATGAAAAGAATGAAAGATAGAACCCTAGAATTTGAAGAAAGGAGCTTCCGCATCCAAAATCCGCCTCCGAGAGGTGAAGAGAGTGTGATTTCGCCTCTTTTTGACCAAAGATGTCAACCCTAGTTCTACTAAAAACCTTACATAATTTATTAAAATTATAGAAAATTGGCCGAAGCCCAAATAAATGGCGCTCAACGGTAAGTACAACTCTTCAAAATGACGCTCAGCTGCAGGTTTGGCCCTTAGCGGTGACTGTGGGACTTTAGAATGCCGCTCAGCGGTAAAAGTTGCGCTCAGAGGTGAATGCGGCTCTTCTTTTGTGCACTTTTACTTCCTTTCCTGAGTCCAACTCCTTACAACTTCAACTTCTTTCATCTAATTCATGTTAATTCCTACCAAAAAAGGAAAACCACCAACTCTCTTATTTCAAAAACTTAAGCAAAAGCATGATTCCAAGCTAGTTTCTAAGTCATAAAGGTTGTCTTTAAGGTCAAAATTAAGTATAAAAACAACGGTTTTTCAACCGTTATCACAACCCCAAACTTAGGACTTTGCTTCTTCTCAAGCAAACAAGATGTAACTTAGTCTTCCACCAATCAATACAATGGTTCAACACATTCAAACTCTTTCTTTCAAGACAAGTAATCACTCAAATCAACTCATAAAAAAGAATTCAGTTAAGATGCACACATGCTTTGATTCAATTAAGCTCATTGTGGTGTTCACATAATATCCAACAAATGTTATTCTCATGAATGATCAATCAACTAAGCATAGATGCAATCATGTTTAAGGCTAAAGGTTCAAAGGATAGAACACATTGTGCTCGCTTTTATTGGGCTAAAATCATGACTTTGGCTAAAAAGGGTTAACAACAGATGGCCTTGATCATATGACACACACAAGCAAGTGATTTGATAATAGTTGAAAAAATGTTATTTTTATACTTAATTGTGACCTTAAAGACAACCTTTATGACTTAGAAACTAGCTTGGAATCATGTTTTTGTTTAAGTTTTGGAAATAAGAGAGTTGGATAGGTTTTATGCTTGGTTTTCCTTGATTTTGCAGGTTTTAAGATGAATTGAATGAAAAAAGTGAAGTAGCTAGGACTTGGGTTCAAAAAAGGAAGAAAAAGTGCATAAAAGAAGAGCCGCAAGTACCACTCAGTGCCACTTTTACCGCTGAGCGGCATTCTGAAGACCCGCAATCACCATTGAGGAGAAAAATTGCAGTTGAGCGTCAATTAGAAGAACCGCACTCACCGCTAAGCGCCATTTTAATGGGCCTTGGGCCACTTTTCTATAATCTTTAGGAAGCTATATAAGGTTTTAGTCGACCTAGGGTTAGTATCTTTGGCCATAATGAATCAAAATCACACTTTCTTCATCCCTTGGAGGAGGATTTTGGATGCTCAAGCTCTATTCTTCAACTTCTAGAGTTCTATCTTTCATTCTTTCATTATTTTTCATCTAGTTTCACCATGTCTATGGTGAACTAAACTTTCATTGTTGTTGGGGAATCAATGTATTGAATTGGTTCTTTAATATATATGTTTTCTTTCATTAATTGTTAGGGTTTTTCTTCTATACTCTATGCATGCTTTGTTTAACTCATTCAATTGCATGATCATTGATTTTATTTGTATGGACACATATAGATAAATCTAGACATGAAGAAATTCTCCTAATAATAATATTGCATAGTGATGGACAAATTTATGAACACCAAAATATGATGTCACAAACTTGTTTTTCAATCGGCAAGTATGACCGAATCGTTCAAGTAATAAACTTGGTAAGACCAAGTATCGTTCTTCCCAAAGGACTCACGGCCTAGTTTAGTTATGTGGTTTCTTAATTAGCTAAGACTTACAGACAAAATATTTGGAGTTTAATATGCAAGACAGAAAATAAACATGTATGCATGAAGTTTTGATCAATGGCAAAAAGCAAAAGATAAACACTTTCAATGATATTAATGTATGAATATGTTGTTGGGGGTCAATTTCATCTTATCCACTCTGATATATTTTAGGAATTCAACATTCAAATCATCATTGTTAATGCCACTCTCTAAAGTACCTTTCTAGAAGGCTTCTCCCTAATCACGAGTTCATACAATTCCTAGCATTCCTAATGATCAGTTCATAAGTGCAGGAGCTTAACGACAACCAATATCATATTGGGAGAAATTCCCCGGATCTAGACTTCCCCGTACGTGCCCGTATCGACAAAACCAATAATCATGCATCGAATGAGTTAAACAATGCAAGCATTAAGCAAAGAGGAAAAACCCTAACTAATGATGAAAAGAAAGCATAAGTCTTAATTAAAAGATGTAAAAACAGATTCCATATATGAGAGTTTCACAAGATTACATTGATTCCCCAACAAACATACAGAGTTTAGTTCACCATATTCATGGGGAACCTAGATGAACAATAATGAAAGAATGAAAGAGATAGAAAAACCCGAGAAAGAGAAGAGGAGAGCTGTCACCATCTCCCAATCTACCCCCAAGGGGTGAAAAAGAGAGTGTTTGCTTCGTCTCTGCCAAAGATACCTAACCCTAGGAAACCCTAAAGCTTAAATATCATTCGTAAATTACAAAAACTTAGGTCCAAGCCCATTAAAGTGCCACTCAGCGGTAAATTACCGCTCAGCGGTAAGTGCGTGTCTTGTTTTCTCCCCTCAGCGGCCATTTTGCCCCTCAGCGGATCTCTCGTGAGTGCCTGAGTGCCGCTCAGCGGTAAACTGCCGCTGAGCGGTGACTTCGGCTTCTCCTTTTGCACTTTTTGATGTCTTTTCTGATTTCATCTCTCTCCTTCTTTACTTCTTTCACCAAATTCACCTTAAAACCTGCACAAAAACACTGAAATCAAGCATAAACCTGTCCAGCTCTCTTATTTCCAAAAATATAAAGAAAAGCATGATTTCAAGCTAGTTTCTAAGTGTAAAGGTTGCTTTTAGTGTAAATTTTAATCATAAAAATAACAGTTTTTCAACTGTTATCACATAGACATAGGGATAGAAGGATTGGTTGCCTTTAAGCTTCTGTGCAAATGTAATGCATGAATAATTGCTAGGGAGACAAGACATTGTAAACTAGTAATTAGGAGTAGGCTTTCTTCACCGAGACATCAGGTTTAAGGTAAATTAGAAAGTGACATTAACATTAATGAAGAAGATGAATTCTTGAATACATAAGAGTGGACAGGATGAATTGAAAACCCCAACAACATCTTGATTTCATATATTTCAGTCACGTTTTGCTTCTTCTGTCCAATTCATCAATACATGCATTCATATTTACTTTTTAGCATTTGCATTTAAATCTACAAGAATTCGTTCACAAGTCTAAGATAATCAACTAATCACATAACTGTTTAGGCCGTGAGTCCTTTGGGAAACGATACTTGGTCTTACCATTTTATTATTACTTGATATGATTTAGTTCCACTTGCCGAGGGTTATCTAGTTTTTGGCGTCGTTGCCGAGGACTCGTGGTTTAACTATTCTATTTGTGTGATTTTTTATTAACTTTGACTTGATTTTTATTTTTTTTTTTATCTTTTTGTTTATCTTTCTATCTTTTTGATTTATTTTTTTATCTTTTTGTTTTATCTTTTTATCTTGTTATCTTTTAGTTTATCTTTTCTATCTTTTCTATCTTTTTGTGCTAACAATTGTTTATAGTGTTTTGTATTCTTGTGTATGCAGGATACAATTAGGACTAGGAGCAAGAAAACTTCGGAACCTCTTCTTGAAGGATTGGACGAAAGTAGAAGAAGGAGGAGAGTTCGAACTTCTAGAGAATTATTTCCTTCTCCGGAAATACTTCTACAACCCTAACCACAAAGATCTAACTAGAGAACTGAAGAGATGGCAGAGGAGAATAATGGTAGACGTACTCTGGCGAATTACACCAATGTTGTTGGCCCTCATCACTTTAATATTATTGATAGGCAGAGGGTCAATGCTGCAAACATGGAGGTGAAACCGGCGTTGATACAATTGGTAAAGAGCAACCAATTTAATGGGCTATCACATGAAAGTCCATATGAACATCTCACCACATTCAACGAGATTTGCAACACTGTGAAGATCAATGGTGTGTCGGATGAAGCGATAAAGCTTAGTTTGTTTCCTTTCTCATTGGGAGGGAATGCTAAGTTATGGTTGAATTCTTTTCCAGAAGAAAGCTTTACTGAATGCAAAGTGATGAGTCAATATTTTCTTCACTTCACTTAATCTATTGTGCTAGAATTAATCAGGGAATTGTGCTTGAATGTCCAGTATTTTCCTATTTTTGCTAATGTGCTTAATTTGACCAGAAATTGTTATTTTAATTAATTTGGATTATTTGAGCTTATTATTTTCATTTTGGATTGTAGGAAAATTTTGAAAATAATATTTGGGACATTTTGGAGGTCAAAAGAAAATGCCACATCAAATATACTTTAAACTAAGATGAGAGAGGAGGTGTGGACTATTTTTTTTGGGGGTGCACATAGAGAAGTAGCTCAGGGCCTATGAGGCAGCTCCACATTCATGGTCGAGGCCCACCACGCGTTCAGCAAATTGAAAAGCAAAGGCAGCACGTGGGTTTCATTATCTAGCAATCCTTGATCCAACAGCTGCCACGTCCACAAGTTCAACACCACACGGTCTGGTCCACATGAAGGAGGTGCTTGGAGTAAAGAGCATCCAGCAGCCTTGAAGAGAAGAACACCGGGCCCACACTTGGCTGCACACGTCCAGCAAGCGTGGAGTAAAGGAGAAAAAGCTGGAGAAAGGAAGCTCACGCCCATGGCAATTAGCACAGTAGCGGGTGGTGTCCAAAGAAGAAGCCTTCAAGCAGCAACACTTAGAGAGGGCCCATGGAGAATTAATTCTGGAGCAGCTTTGGTGTGCACATGGAGGCATCCAATAAAAGAATGGAGGTGCAGCGGCCCACGCTTGCAGGAAATTGGTGTGCACGTCAAGGAGATGGGTTGGACATGCTGGCATCAGAGAAGGGGAGAATTACATCTAGAATAGAGGAGACACATGCGCTGATTTGGGGACGGCATGGAGAGAGCATACGCGGCCCACATCCAGCACGAGCAATGGAGAAAAGCATCCTTGGAGAACAGCTTCCACGTCCACACTTGAATCATGGGTGGCATCCAGCAATCAAGACTTGGTCACGGTCCAGCAGCTTAGAGACCCGTGGAGGATGAGAAGGAAGTATGTCCAGCAACAGGGGGCTTCATTCACGCATCCAGCAAGCTCCACGGCCCAGCAGCAGAAGCAGTTGTGGCAGTCCATCACGTCAAGCAGCAACATGCTGGTAGTAGGAATTGGGCTGGACGTGTGAAGAGAGCTGAAACGTTGAGCTGGAAGGGTGAAGACGGGATTCACTTGTCTTTATGGAAAAAAGGAAGCAGTAGCACAAGGTGGGCTCCTTCACGTCCATCTTGGGAGGTGTCACAGCCCAGCACAGCAGCAATCCAGCAACTTGGAGGGAGATGTTCGTCCAACAGCTAAGGGGTGCATCCAGCAAAGCAGCTTCGTTCTTCATTCATCACGGCCCGTGCAAGCAAGCTTCCAAGGGATTTGCCACGTCCACTAAGTCCAGCAGCACTCCACATGAGGGGACCAGCCGCCACCTATAAGGAACGGACATTTTACCTATGGAGGGTTATGGGTGATTTTTAATTTGAAATGCAACAACAGCCGGGAGATTGAGAGATGGGGGGCTACGGCTGAGAGAGTTGCGTCCAGTTGGAGATTATGGCATTTTTGGAGAAAGAGCACACGGAGGAGAGATGGACGGTGATGTCCAGTAGGATTCAATTCACTTTCTTTGCTTTTAAGAGGGATTATTCATCTTTCACTTAGTGTACACACGGTGACGTTGCAGTGTAGAAGGTTTTTGTTTTCTTTCCTGTGTTGGAACCGAGAAGAACTTTGAAGAGCATATGGTCTTGTTTTTATCTTCATGTTTGAACCAGAGTTTTATTTTTATATTCTATAAAATTATAGTGTTATTTTGCTGTGAAGAAGTGTGCATGCTGGCAGTCTCTATCACTTTTATTTGGTGATTTAATGCTTTGGAAATTTCTTTTCTTTGAGGAATGAAGAAGTGATTAGGTGAAAGTTAGTGGGAAGTCATGTCCAGGAGCAAAGGCAATGGGATTTCTCTTTCTTTTAGCAATCAAGCACGGTGATCAGTGATTTCCCTTTAGAGCATTTGGATTTAGTTTAGTAGGTGGCAGCTTGTTACGTTTAGAGGAGGAGAAATGATTATTTTTTTTAGGGAAAGGTGTGCATGGTATTTTAGGGGCAGAGAGCCGTGTGTGTTGCCGAGGGTTCCAATAGTTTTTAGGCTCCAGTAGAATAGAGTGGCAGTAGTGTAGGATGGAGCTCCAACAGTGTAGTTCCAATAGGTAGTGTGGTGTAACTTTTCAGCAGTGTACGTTTCAGTAGACACTAGTAAAAAATTGGGCTTTTACAGCGCACATTATGCCACGGTTCAACAGAAACCGCAGCATAATGGTGCGCGGTGGTAGTTTTGTAAATAAAACGAACATATATGCCGCGGTTCTCTGGACAACCGCGGCATATACTCCAGTCAACCATTACCTTTGACGCCACGTATGAATAAAAAAATTAAATAACAGCGTATATGCCGCGGTTCTCTGGACAACCGCGGCATATACCCCTGACAATTTATTGCAGGTGCTGACTGGGTCAGAGAATTTGAAAAGTTACAAGGGTATATGCCGCGGTTGTCCATAGAACCGCGGCATATACCCCCTGTAACTTCTCAACTTCTCTGCCAGTCAGAAATTTCAGAAGTTACAGGGGGTATATGTCGCGGGTCTCTGGACAACCGCGACATATACCCCCTGTAACTTCTGAAATTCCCCAGAAGGCAGTTGGGGAGACAGTTGTGTGCAGCACGTTACAGGGGTATATGCCGCGGTTCTACGAGCAACCGCGACATATTCTCCTATCTGAAATTAATTTAATATATATTTGAAATATTTCGATGTATATGCCGCGGTTCAGCGGGCAACCGTGGCATATAGTTTGAAAATAATTTCAAAAATGCCATTTAGGATAATTTTTTAAATTAGTATATGCCGCGGTTGGGAGTTAAACCGCGGCATATACCCCTTATATACCGCGGTTAAGTAGTGAACCGCGGTAGATTCCCCAGTCAGAGTTAAAAAACAAAACGTTGGAACAGTGTCGTCTTCTTCATCGCGCGCAGCGCTCTGTTTTCGCGTTTTTCTTCTCCTCCGACAGCCATCATCTCAGGTACGCGTTTCTGCACCGTTTAAACTTGAAATTATTCGGTCCTTTCTCATTTGTGTCGCGTTTGAAACAGTTTTAGCCGATCAAAAGGGTTTGAAACTCGTCATTCCCTCTCCGCTGCGACTTTGCACCAAGCGTTTCCGCCGTTCCTCTTCCAGGTATTTATGCCCTTTTGCATTCTTAACGTGATTTCTTCATTAGTTTTTGGATAATGCTATAGTTTTGGTAATGTATGAAGTTTCTATAGTTTTGGTAGTGTATGGTATAATTTTTGGTTTAATTTTGATAATGCATGAAATTGTTATAGTTTTGGTAATGTATGGTATGGTTTTTGCTATAGTTTTGGTAATGTGTGTTGTAGTTCTTGTATTATTTATAAACCTTAAAATATTATTCACTAAGTTTCAATGATATGTATGAAATTGCAAGTTTGATTTTTAGTAGCTTATCTTTTTATGTAATATTTAGGAATATGGATCGAAATTGGATTAATTTACCACGTATTAGTGCTGAGTACGAGAGAGGTGTAGAGGAATTTATACAATTTGCGCAACGTAATGAGGGGAGAACTGATGATGAAGTGAAGTTTAGATGTCCTTGTGTGAACTGTTTGAATGGGAGAAAGTTGAACGCAACTCAAATTAGAGAACATCTTATATGTGATGGTTTTCTAAGATGCTATACAACATGGATCTGGCACGGCGAAGAAATGGATTTTCCCACTGACTCTCAAAGTGTAAATGTTACTGATTCCACCATGGAAGAAGATCGACCGGATGAAGACAAATTGGAGGACATGATCCGCGATGTTGGAGCAGAAAATTTTGCCAAAGCTCATGTGTATGAGACGATGTCGACTGATGCGGAAACAACGATGACCCATATTGTTCGTTCTCACATCATAAGTCGCTGGGAAACGGTAATATTTAACTTTAACAAATTTTGATTTTTTAACAAATGTTGAATTCATATACACTAATTAAAATGAATTGTCTTTTGCAGAGATTCAAGACTACTACACCAGTTCCTGAGAAGTCACTATTATTCATTAGGAACGCTGCTGCGAAGTATATAGTTAGAATATACAATAGCTCTTAGATTTAGATTTAAACAATGCATTTGATTAGATAGAATTTTCTTAGACTTTGTACTTTATTTGATGTTGAAATACATTTGAACATGTGTTTGTTATGTTGAAATTGAATTTCTGTACATGTTTTTATATGCAGGTCTGTTTTTGTGGTAGTGGATATCACAAAAACAGACCTGCAATTTTAAAAAACTGCAGGGGAATATGCCGCGGTTCTAACCACAACCGCGGCATATAGTGATTCGTTTTTTTTAAAAAACGAGACATATGGCCGCGGTTTTGATACTAACCGCGGCATATTCTACACTCTTTTGCCGCGGTTGAACCGCGGCATATAGTGTCTTTTTTTTTTTTATATAAAAAATGGCTTTAGGCCGCGGTTCCCTCGACAACTGCGGCATATTCCGCAACCTATATACCGCGGTTAGAACCGCGGCCTAAAGTGTCTGACTTACTACCGCGGCGGAATATACCGCGGTTCAAGAACCGCGACGTATGGTGAAAATGAACCGCGGTAAAAGCCCCTCGCTGCACTAGTGTAGAGTAGAGTAGGAGTAGATAGTAGAGAGTTTGGAAGGAGAGCAGGACCGAGAGAATGCTGAACACCAAGAGCTGGAACTGGACAGTAGGGGCTGGAACGTGAAGGAGGAAACACTCTGATGGAGGGCTACGGTTGAGGCAAAGTGGTGTGCATGTTTCAATTTTAATTTTCTTGTTTGCTGTACTAAATTATTGCACAATTTAAATTCGATGCAAAGTTGGTTTCATTTCCTGTTGTTAAAATTTCCAGATCAGTTTACCTTTTCT
This sequence comes from Vigna umbellata, assembly GCF_029865625.1. Classification (NCBI taxonomy): domain Eukaryota; kingdom Viridiplantae; phylum Streptophyta; class Magnoliopsida; order Fabales; family Fabaceae; genus Vigna; species Vigna umbellata. The sequence continues at coordinate 23,782,843 of NC_142171.1, forward strand.
GTTTAGCTGCTGTAATTGATTCTATTGCAATTTAATCCCTGATGCTGTTTGTCTGCGATTTAATTTTTAACTGCTTGTTTTTACTGATGCTTTTAATTATGCGTTAATGTTTTACGTTTTCTACACGTTTAATGTTTCGCGTATATTTGATTTTGATGTCTTTTACCGTTCGGTTTTTACTGTTTTGAAATTTACTTCACCGTTTTTAATTCGGTTGTGTTTAATTTTAATTTTAACTTTAAGTTTTTTTTTTCGCAACAAAACAAAATCACAAAACCCCCCCTCTTCGTGTATGATCTGAGACTGAACCGCAATATGGTCCTTGAGAGACGACCTAGGAGTCACTTCCTAGTAAATATACTGCATTAATTTTTGCAATCAATATTTGTGTGAGGTGCGACCCTCTCAACAAAATGGCGCCGTTGCTGGGCACAATAGATTAAGTGAAGTGAAGTAAATATTGACTCATCAAAATAGACCACACTTAGTCTTTTGCACTCTTGGGCAAAATCAAGACGCAAATCAGGGAATAGTTCAAGGACATCAAAGGAGTTACACAAATGCAGCATACAAAAAAAACAAAGACTCAGAAGGAAAGAAACAGAATTACACAATCCTCAAAAAATCTGGACAAAGAAAAGAAGTAGACAATATCCAACACAGAATCAACAGAGAAAGCAGATACTCATGAAATCATCCAAGCAATTCAAGACATGGCAAAATGATCAATCAGCTCAAGAGGTGAATCAAAAGTAACAAAACCTCACAGATGCACTATCAATGTTTCTCTCAAGTGTCTAAGGTAAGCAATGTCAACTCAATGCACTCGAGAAAGCAAGCAACAACAGACTTGGCAAGCCTCTAATATCAACACTCAAAACATATGCATGTTCAAATCAAAAGGTCTTTTCATGGTTGTAATGGGGCCAAGGACAAGGGAGGATAAAATATGGATAAGTAGCTACAAACCAAAAGAAATAGAGGAGCAATGGGGAACAAGTGTAAACACAGTCAAATCACACCCAAACCTCTAATTCAATCCTCTTCTTGACTCCATTATTCACAAAATTTTTATTTTTTTCTCATTTTTCTCTAATGATTTTTTTTTCATCCGGTCTCTTTTCTTTTCTTTCTTAGGACTCAACTGTAAGAGACAAAATACACAACATATTTACAACCACAAAACAAGAATAGGAACCAATTAGCCAATTCATAAGAATCCCGAACGGATAATAAAAATTAAAACACTTTAACTAGAAATGAAATTCATCAAGGATTCAACACTTAAATTAAAATGACTGAACAATGTAGATAAAAATAATATGAGAAAACTGCTCTAATTACTGTGACACACTTCTACTCAACCACATGCTTCTGAAAGAAAGAAACTCTACATTTGCTAAGTGAAAAACCGAGAGAGACCCTCTTTCGAGTGGCTGCTCCCATACGTCCCAACCCGTACTGCCGTGAATTTTCCAGCTCTCTCTCACTCACGGACCTCTATCACTCACGGTCCTCTCTCACTCACTGCCCTCTCTACTCTACATTACACTACACTACACTACACTACTGGAAAAAAAACTAGTCTCTGGAACTCCTCTTCACGGCCTCTCACTCTCTACTCACGCTACCCTACACTCCATTTCTCTACTAGAAGAACACTACCTACTCTTCATTCTGCTGCCTAGACTACTGGAGCCTACTGGAAGAGAGAGGCTCTCCCAGGCCATCACCCGTTTCGTAACAGCCCTGCTGCGTGCCCTTTAAAAATGAAGAAGTGAATCCCCTCTGTCCAGCCCTTGTGCACCTCTCCAAAGTGAAAGCCCATTTTTCCCAGCTAGCTGGACTTTTGGCTTCTATTTCTCCAATCTCCGTGCCACCACTCTTCTCTCGTGCTGGTGGATAAAATCGAGAGGCCACGCTTGAAGCCAAAAGCCGTGTGTTGGACGTGAAGGCTTCTTCCCCTGAAGCCCGTTGCTGGATGCCACTTCTTTTTGCTGGACCGAAAGCCGCATGGTGTTGCTGCTGGACGATGAATCCGTGTGAATTGCTGGACGCCACCCCTCTTAAAAACTGTTGCCCGCGTGCGTGAAGATAGCTGTTGGAATCAATTGTGTGCTGATGTGTGCTTTGGGCCGTGACCGTGCTGGAGCGAAAGCCTAGTGGATGCTCACACCTCCTTCTCGTGCTTTTTAATTTGCTGGGTGCACCCCTTCATTAAATGAAAGTGAAGTTTCTTTTCTCGGTGGCAGCTTCTCTTTTCCTAAGCACACATGTGCTTTCTTCAGCCAACAAAACACTTTAATCTCTGGGCCGTGACATACTAGAGGCCCAACAAAAAAAATATGAAGCTGCTCTCCAAACGAAACTGACGTGCTTTCTTCTACTTTTTTTAGGCAAACCAAACAGCATATTCCAGCTCAAGTCTCCACAGATCAGCACATCTTTTTCTATTCAACACAAAATAAATCAATGCAACCTAGCTTCTTCGAAGTAAATAACACCATGTTCAAATGAATGTTCTTCCAAATGTCCCAAAATGTTATCCAAAATTTTCCTTGCAATTAATAATGCAAAATAATAACTTTAGACGATTCAAATTAATTAAAATAAGAATTTCTGATCGAATTAAGCACAAATCAGAAAAATGGGAAAATATTGGACATTCAAGCACAATTCCCTGATTAAATCTAGCACAATAAGCTAAGTGAAGTGAAGAAAATATTAACTCATCACAAAGCAGTGGTTTCAAAGTTTCTAAACAAATACTTCCCACAGTCCAAAATCAACAAAGGGCTTTTTTTAGACAAGGCATGGAGGAGATGCTAGGTCAAGCATGGGATAAATACAAGAGCTCGTTGAGAAAGATGCCCACTCATGGCTTTGATGAAGCAACAATAGTCATTCTCTTCCTTGGAGGTCTTGGTGCACAAACCAAGTTGATGTTAGATGCCTCAGTTGGAGGTAATATCAAATGCAAGACTCCAGAGGAAGCCATTGAATTGATTGATAACATGGCTACTAATGACAATGAGATGCATAATGAAAGAGGAGCTCGAATTCAACAGAAGGGAGTTCTACAATTGCAATCAAATGATGCCTTGCTTGCGCAGAACAAAATCAACACTCAATAGTTGGAGAATTTGACAAAGACACTTGCTTAGTTGCCAAAGGAGTTGAAGAATGTTTCACAGGTACAACAACTTTGTGAACTGTGTGGTGGTGACCATATTAATGGTCAATGCGCTTTTCCAGTGGAGGCTTTAGAAGACGTAAATTTCATGGCCAATCAATTTCCATACCGTCAAGGTAACTTCAACCAAAGATGGAAACCTCACCCAAGCATGGGTCAAGGCCAGAATGGACAAGCTGGACAAGCAAGACAATTCAATAGATCACAGCAGCAACCATCACTATGGCAACAAGTATCTGCACTGAATGAGAGATCAACAAAGTTAGAAGACACTCTTCAACAATTTATGCAGGTAACAATCTCCAACCACAAGAGCACTGAAGCCGCCATTAGGAACTTAGAGATGCAAGTTGGCCAAATAGCTAAGAAGTTAGAAGATATGTCTGATAAGAGTTTTGGGGCTAATACTGAGGTTAATCCCAGGGAGGAGTGTAAAGCTATTGTAAGTGTAGATGATGAGAGGGTGGAAGAGAAAAAAGAGAGTGTTGAGTTAGATAAAAGAGAAGAAAAAGAAGAGAGAATAGGTGAGGTTGAGAAAAAAGAGAATGAAAAGAAGAGGGGAGAGAAAAAGATTGAGATAAATGAAAAAATTCTTCCTTACCCTAAGGGGAGTGAAAAGATGGAAAAAGAGAAACAATATGGGCACTTTAAAGATATCTTCAGGCAGTTGGAGATTACTATTCCTTTGAATGAAGCATTGCAACAAATTCCACCTTAAGCAAAGCACATGAAGCAAGTCTCCACAAAGAAGAGATATCTAGATGAAAAGGGAGATCGTAGTGCTTTTGAGAAGAAGCAACTTCCTCCAAAAGTGAAAGATCCAGGAAGTTTTACTATTCCTTACGTCATTGGGAAGGACAATATAAGGAAAGCCCTAATTGATTTAGGGTTAAGCATTAATTTGATGCCTTTATCTCTGCTTGAAAGGAATGGTGATCTTGAAGTCAAGCCAACAAAGGTGACTTTGCTAATGGCGGATGGATCTTCAAAGAAACCCTATGGTGTGGCGGAATATGTAATGGTCTGCATAGACAAGCTAAAATTCCATGTAGACTTTGTGGTGATGGAGATGAAGGAGGATGAGAAGGTCCCAATCATTCTTGGAAGACCGTTTATGAAAATGACAAAGGTAATCATTAATGTGGATAATGAGTTGATAGTGCTTCAAGACCGAGGAGAACAGGTGATCTTTAATGTCTTCAAAGTGGAGCAACATATTCAAGAGAAGGAGGCTAGTCATAAAGCTGCATGTAAGGATGCATCCTTGACTAGTTCAAAAGCTGCAAAGCCGGTCTTCAAAGGTAAATGGTGAGAGGGTCGCACCTCACACAAAAATTGATTGCATAAAAGAATGCAATATAGTGCTAGGAAGTGACTCCTAGGTCGTCTCTAAAGGACCAATTGTGGTTCAAGTCTGAAGTCAAACACTTTGTGGGCGGGTATGTGAAGAGTTTGTGAATGCGAATGAACTTAAATAAGACATGAATGCAAACAGAAATGTAAAAACGGTTTCAATTACAGAATTAAAACGGTTGGTCACTTAAGCTAACGTCACAACTAAATTAACACAGCTGAACAGAATAGACAACATTCAATTGAAAAGTGCTTGAACCAATTTAAAATGCAACATTGAGCTAAACAATTAAATGCACACTGCAACTTGTAAGTAAATTTAAACGTGGAGCTCTCCAAATAAAATCACATGCTTTTCTCCAAGAAAGAAATTAAAAGTCCATCACCGTGTATCACCTTTCCCAAAATGTCCCTATTACTAAATGCAAGAAAATGAAATGTTAAGAAAATGAAATGTGCTCTTTATTCAAATAGAAACCAGCGTTGGAAGCATAGCATGTGCACAGCAAGAACGCATTTGAATTCACATTGGCTTAAATCCATTAAAATACAATACATAGAAATAACAGAATGCATAATCCAGTAGCCTTTGAATGTGATAGACACATCATATAGCAATGCACACGTAAGGAACCATTAAGCTAAATTAAAGAAACATTGGGATTCATATCTTCAAAATTAAAAACGTAACTATTGAAAGCATTTGTCTTTTTTTTTTTTTTGAAACCAACACTTCACTTCTTCCCAGAATAATCACTATCATATTCCCTCAATAAAGAAAACAAAACCGATGCTGCACCTCCTATAGAATGAATTCACGTTTCTCCTCATGTTTAAAAAGAAAGCAAAGTAAAAAGGTGTAAAAGAGAGTTGCTGCTGGACCCAATAACATGTGCATTATCTAAAAGAAAGGTGCTCCCTTTCAGTCGTGACAACAACTTCCCAACGTGCAGCTCCTTGTGGCAGTGCTCTCCTCTTCAGTGACGGCTGGCTCCTCACACGTCCAACCCTCCCAAATGTTCAAAGGTGAAAGCAGAAAAGAAAGAGTGGTGGCTACAGCTCCAGGCCGAGACCCCCTGTGCACACCCGTAATGTGCTTCCTAAAAGCCAACAAAACCTGCCCTTGCTGGATGCACCCCTGCTGGACCAGCTGCTGCCATCTTCTTGGACACGTGCTGGACTTCAAAGCTACTGGACAGCTGCTGTGCTGGGCCGTGTGTTGATTTCTGCTCGTCACACCCTTTCAAGGCCTGTTGGACCGTGAAGATGCCATAGCTGATGGATGAGCGGCTGCTGTGTGCTTCCAAAGTTGGACCGAGAACTCTCTCAACTCCGTGCATTGTTGGATCGTGCTGGACCAAGGGCGTGGAGTGTGTTTTTTTTCCTCTTTTCTCTGCTGGACCGTGGTGAAGCCCTCCGTGTGCTGCTGCTGTGCCACGTGAATCAGCTGGGCTGCGTGTGCTAGACGCGTGTTGGACGAAGCTTTCACTCTGCTGGACGCAACCCCTGGACCGTGAAACCTCCTGATGTGCTTCCGCTGAAGTCTTCTCTCTACTGGGCTTGCTGCTGGAAAATGAAGAAACATGTTGGGTCGTGCTTCTCTCGGTGTGCACCTCCACTTCTTTGGACCAGCTGCTACCACGTGTTGGACGCTCTGCTGGACTCCACTTCAGTTCCACCTTGGGCCGTGTGCTTTGACACTTCAACAAATTCAGCATTTTGCATTTTGAAGCTCCTCCCATGTGGACGTGAGTTTTGCCAAGCCATGAGTGGTGGCCCCATTTTCCTATTTTGGTGTCTCCCACTTCCTTCCAAAAAGAATAAAAGATTTCTCCATTTTGTCTTAGGAGGCCGTGAGATAACCAAGAGCTTTGCTTCCTTTTGAATGCTACATATTCAAGGAGAGTCAAAAAGGTGGACTGGAAACAATTGATGAGTTGGTGTGATGAAAGAAAGAGGAACACCAACATTGAAGATGGAACTTGAGCTTTATTGGGTCAAGCTAATGACATTAAAAGAGCGCTTACTGTCATTTGAGAACATTAATTTCTTTGCTTTTGGTTATGTAATGTTATAAACTTTGGGACATTGATTTCAGATTTTATGGTATAACATCTGCTGATGGATGCTAGGTGGTTGAGTATCTACTAAAGGATACTAGGTTTGTTTACACCTACTGATGGGTGTGGGTAAGAAAGATTTGCACCTACTGATGGGTGTTGGTGGATTTTGGGTCAGGCTCGTGACGTTAAACAAGCGCTACCTGGGAGGCAACCCAGTTGAATTACTTTATTTTTGTTTGTTTGTTTTGATTCTGCTTTAGATGTATTATAGGGATTGAATGTTTAAGTATTGAGAGAACTTAAATGCATTGGGTGAGTGAGAGGCATTAGTATAAGATACCTAGGGCGAGCTAGGAAGAAGGAGAGTTGATGTCGCAAGTGCTGCTCAGCGATAATTACCGCTGAGCGGGAATATTGTAGAGTTGGGTGGACTGGTTTGGTTCAATTGGGCTTAGCGGGATTGGGCCCATTAGGGTATTTTTATACCTTAGGGCGCACCTTTGCTTCTATTTTCATATCTCCCTCTTCGCACACACTCTTAAGCACTCTCCAACGTGTTCTCTACACTTTTCCCTTCTTCCCCCTTCATAAAACCTCACTTCCACTCACTTTTGCACCAAGTTTTACTCAAGTTTGGGGTTTGGTGAGAGCATTGTTGTTGGGGGCTGATATCTTCACATTCCTAGAGCATTTTTCACTGATCTAGCATCTCCACCCAAGTAAGTACAAGCATTTTCCATTCTAGGGTTTTGAAAGCATGAATTGGTATGAACATGGTTGTCTAACCATGATTCTTTAGGGATTTTGATTTTTATGCATGATTAGATGAATTAATTATTGTTTGAACCGATTAAACTGCTTAATTTGGGTCTGGACCTAGGAAGAATGCATATGGGTGGAGATTAGGAGCATTTTTTGCATGATTTTGAAAAATCTGCAAAATCGCCGCTCAACGGAAATTACCCGTGAGCGTGATTCTGGCAGAGTGGTTTTTTATGCTATTTGGCTTGCTGGTTTTATGCACAAGTTGCAATGAGGGGTTTTGATTGCCCTCAACGGTGATTAGGAATGGTTTAGGATGTTGTTTGTGGTTTGCTAATGCTTAATGAGGTTTCTTGTGGTTTTGTGAATTGTGTTGATGTAGGGATGACCTCCTCATCGGGCAAGAGAATCAAGAATATAGCATCCAAGAGGAAGGATAAGGGACTAGAACGCTCTTATGCCAACATGTTCATTTCCCGCAAGCATGAGTGCCACTTCAAAGTTGTCAAAGATAGGAGGCTTTTAATGGAAAGGAAAGCTAGACTGATACCTGATTTTGCTCCACAGTTTGGAGAGCAATTAGAAAACAGGAACTGGGGGGAGGCTAGCCACTTACCCTACACCACCTAACATAGCAGTGGTGAAAGAATTCTACACCAACGCAAGGAGGTTGGGTGATCATCCTGTTGGGGATTATTTGAGCTATGTTAGAGGACACCCCATTCGGTATGATCCTGATTCCATTAAACAATTTTTAGATAATGAATGGGCTGGTGAAAAGTGTCAGTTTGCTCTAAACATGGAAGAAGGATCAAATTTTGGTGATGTGGAAAGTGTGCTATGTGTGCCTGAACATCAAGAAAGCTGATCTGACTCCTATAGCAAAGTATTGGATGGCATTTTCTCATGCCAACATCTAGTTGTGGTCACATGTTTCAGATATTATTGTTAGGAGGGCGCTTCTTTTATACTGTGTGCTTATACGTATGAGCATTAACATTGGCAAGGTCATAGCCAATGAGATACAGATGTGTGCCAACACTATCAACAACAAAGCACCTTTGGGGCATCCCTCTTTGAGTACACACCTATGTGAGTTAGCTCGGGTGAATATCTCAACTCCACCGTTAGAGAGGCCTAGGAAAGCTATTGATGAGGCTTATTCCAGACAATATTTTGGAGATGATGAGGCAGCTCAGCCAGGACCACCACACCGTCCTCGCAGAGAAAGAGGGCAAGCACAGAGTCAGGCATCTGGTGAGACACATGAAGCAGGACCTTTCCAAATGAGGGACATGTATATGTCTCTTATAGGTGCACAGTTATAGTCTATCCACAGAGGGCAGGTGGCCACTGCCAAGATGATTGTTGGAATGTATGATACACCTCTAGCACACAGGTGGATAATGACAAATTTATGAACACCGAAAAACGGCGCCAAAAACTTGTTTAACAATCGGCAAGTGTGACCGAATCGTATCAAGTAATAAAACTAGGTAAGACCAAGTATCGTTTTCCCAAAGGACTCACGGCCTAGTTAGCTATATGATTTGTTGATTATTTAAGACTTGTTATCAATTGATTGTAGGGTTTAAATGCAAAAGACAATAATTAAACATGTATGCATGAATTTGATCAATGTAAAAGAGGAATACAAACACTTTAATGAATTATATGGATGAGTATGTTGTTGGGGTTATTAATTTCATCTTATCCACTCTCATATACTTTAGGAATTCACCATTCTTTTATCAAATGCTAATGCCACTCTCTAAATCACCTTGCAAGAAGGCCTATCCTTAATTACGAGTTCATACAATTCCTAGCATTCCTAATAATTAATTCTGAAGTGCAGAAGCTTAACGGCAACCAATCCTCATATTCTTATGTCTAGGCAATATGCTATTGGGAGAATTTTCCCAGATCTAAATTTCCCCGTCCGTTCCCATATCGACAAAATCAATAATCATGACATTGAATGAGTTAAACAAAGCAAGCTTTAAGCAAAGAGAAAAAACCCTAACTAATGATGAAAGAAAGCATATATCTTAAAATAAGATGTTAAAACACAAATTCCATATATGAGAGTTTCACAAGACTACATTGATTCCCCAACAACAATACAAGGTTTAGTTCACCATATTCATGGTGAAAGTAGATGAACAATAATGAATGAAAGAAAGATAGAACCCTAGAAAGATGAGGAGGTAGCCTAAGCATCTAAGATCTTCCTTCAAGGGGTGGAAAAGTGAGTGTTTGCTTCGTCTCAGCCAAAGATACAAACCCTAGGACGTCCTAAAGCTTATATATTATTCTAAAATATACAAAACATTAGGCCCAAGCCCAAAATAGTGCCGCTCAGCGGTAAGTTCGTGAAGTTGATTCTTCCCCTCAGCGTCATTTTCACCCCTCAACGGAGCCAACGTGGGTTTCTGAGTGTCGCTCAATGGTAAACTGCCGCTCAGCGGTAATTGCGACTTCTTCTTTTGCACTTTTTTATGTCTTTTCTGATTCCCTCTCTATCCTTCTTCACTTCTTTCACCAAATTCACCTTAAAACCTGCATAAAACACTGAAATCAAGCATAAACCTGTCCAGCTCTCTTATTTCACAAAACATGAACAAAAGTATGATTCCAAACTAGTTTCTAAGTGTTAAAGGTTGCTTTTAGTATCAATTTTAAGCATGAAAAATAACAGTTTTTCAACTTTTATCGGAACCCCAAACTTAGAACTTTGCTTATCCTCAAGCAAACAAGATGTAACTCAATCTTCTACCAAACTTAGAACTTTTCTTTGCATTGAGCTTTTGCTTTTTCTTTTCTTTTCTTTCTTTTTCTTTCTCTTTTCACATACTTAATTCTTAGCTCTTAGCTCAATGCTTTCAATTTCCCTTTCTATTTTCCAACAACCCAAACTTGAACATTTGTCAATACCACAAAATATTTTCTACTTAACTCAAGGTAAAGCTTTTCAACAAGGATTTTCAAATCATGTTCAAGGCTAGGGGTTCAAAGGATAGAACACAAAGTGTTCTCTTTTAGTGGCTAATTTCATGAAATTGGCTAATACAAGGGTTACCAACAAATGGCCTTGATCATATGATGCAAACAAGCAAGTAATTCAATAATAGAAAACCTAGGCAAAATCATTCATGCTTTCAAAGTAATAACATTCAATTACACAAACTCTAGAGCTCAAAACCTCAGATATAAGCTCATTCACATTTGAGATACACATCCTGCTTAATATCACAACCACAATCACAACATCATGCATTTGTTCTCAACTTGTGAATCACCTGTATAAGCATCTAATTTGCATATCTCAATCATCAATCAATATCAAAGCATCATTAGGCATTAATTATCAAACAATAATCATCAACATAAGCAAACCATCATGACAGACAAAGTTTTCAATTACATCAAACCCTATTCTAAAAACACAAATAAATAAGTTCAGAACAAAAAACCAAACACAAGCATAAGTCCTGCTCTAGTTATGATAGCATTCATCAGTAAATGCTATCTCAGCTCCTCATCAATCTGAGCTATCATCTGTATCCTCCTCTTCTTCCTCATCTTCAGCATCCTCAAATGCATCATCCTCAAATGCATCATCCTCAAATGCATCATCCTCATCATCATCGGCATCATCTTCATCCATCTCCATAGCTGAAGCTTCAGCTGCTTCAGCTTTGCCTCCTTGTACCTGCTCTTCTGGCTAAGCTACCACATTATGAAACTCCTCCATAGTCCACCTGTGTGCTGGAGGTGTATCATACATTCCAACAATCATTTCAGCAGTAGCCACTTGCCCTCTGTGGATAGACTGTAAATGTGCACCTATAAGAGACATATACATGTCCCTCATTTGGAAAGGTTCTCCTTCATGTGTTTCAGCAGATGCCTGACTCTATGCTTGCCCTCTTTCTCTGCGAGTACGGCGTGGTGGAATTGGTTGAGCTACCTCCTCACCTCCACAGTATTGTCTATAATAGGCCTCATCAATTGCTTTCCTTGGCCTTTCAAATGGTGGAGCAGAAGTATCCAGCCCAACTATCTTGCAGAGGTGTGTAATCAAAGAAGGATGTCCTAAGGGTGCTTTGTTGTTTGTTGTGTTAGCACACACCCTTATCTCATCAGCTATTACCTGTCCAATATTGACATTCAAGTTCCTGATTGCACAGTAAAGAAGGAGTCCCCTGCTAAGAGTGATGTTTGACACATGAGAACATGGCTGAATGTTGGCATGAGAAAACGCCATCCAATACTTTGCAAGAGGAGTCAAGTTAGTCCTCCTAATGTTCACCATAGAGCCAGTTCTATTCCTTTGAAAATGTCCTCCATGTACACATAAAACTCTCTCTACATCATCAAAATCAGCGCCTTCTTCCATACAGAGAGCAAACTGGCACTGCTCACCAGCCCACATAGTATCCTTGAAGTTGTTGATGGAATCAGGATCATACCTAATAGCATGGCCTCTGACATAGCCTAGGTAATTCTCAGCCAGATAATCACCAATCTTCCTTGCATTGGTGTAGAATTCTTTCACCACAGCTATATTGGCAGGTGTAAGGTATGTAGCTAGCTTCCCCCAATCATTCCCTAACAATTGCTCTCCAAATTGAGGAGCAAAGTTAGGTATCATTCCACCCTTTCTCTCCATAAGGAGTCTCCTATCTTGGACCACCTTAAAGTCCTTCTCATGTTTGTGAGATAGGAACCTACTAGAATGGGGTTGTTCTGCTTCCTTTTCTTTTCTTTTGGATGCCATGGTCTTCATTCTTTTGCCTGAAGAGGATGCCATTCCTACATCAAACACATATATAAAACCACAAAACATGTTGTTAAGCATTAGTAAAACACAGACAACACCTTATTTCAAAGCTAAACCACCGCTGAGAGTCAAAATCACCCCACAGCGTGATGACAAATTTATGAACACCGAAAAATGGCGCCACAAACTTGTTTAACAATCGGCAAGTATGACCGAATCGTATCAAGTAATAAACTTGGTAAGACCAAGTATCGTTCTCCCAAAGGACTCACGGCCTAGTTAGTTATATGATTTGTTGATTATTTAAGACTTATTAACAATTGATTGTAGGTTTTAAATGCAAAAGACAGTAATTAAACATGTATGCATGAATGTTGATCAATGGAAAAGAGGAAAACAAACACTTTAATGAATTAAATGGATGAGTATGTTGTTGGGGTTATCAATTTCATCTTATTCACTCTCATATACTTTAGGAATTCATCATTCTTTTCATCAATTGCTAATGCCACTCTCTAAATCACCTTGCAAGAAGGTCTATCCTTAATTACGAGTTCATACAATTCCTAGCATTCCTAGTAATTAGTTCTGAAGTACAGGAGCTTAAAGGCAACCAATATGCTATTGGGAGAAATTCCCCGGATCTAGATTTCCCCGTATGTTCCCATATCGACAAAATCAATAATCATGGTAATGAATGAGTTAAACAAAGCAAGCATTAAGCAAAGAGTAAAATCCCTAACTAAAGATGAAAGAAAGCATGTATCTTAATATAAGATGTTAAAACACAAATTCCATATATGAGAGTTTTCACAAGACTACATTGATTCCCCAACAACCATACAAGGTTTAGTTCACCATATTCATGGTGAAACTAGATGAACAATAATGAAAGAATGAAAGAGATAGAAAAACCCTAGAAAGAGAAGAGGAGAGTCGTCACCATCTCCCAATCTACCCCCAAGGGGTGAAAAGTGTGTTTCTGCTTCCTCCCAACCAAAGATACAAACCCTAGGACGTCCTAAAGCTTATATACTATTCTAAAATTACAGAAAATTAGGCCCAAGCCCAAAATAGTGCCGCTCAGCGGTATCTGCGTGAGTTGTTTTTCTCCCCTCAGCGGCCTTTTCACCCCTCAGCGGAGACAACGTGACTGCCTCAGTGCCGCTCAGCGATAAACTGCCGCCGAGCGGCAGTTGCGGCTTCTCCTTTTGCACTTTTTTATGTCTTTTCTGATTCCATCTATATCCTTCTTCACTTCTTTCACCAAATTCACCTTAAAACCTGCATAAAAACACTGAAATCAAGCATAAACCTGTCCAGCTCTCTTATTTCTGAAAATATAACCAAAAGCATGATTTCAAGCTAGTTTCTAAGTGTTAAAGGTTGCTTTTAGTATCAATTTTAAGCATGAAAATAACAGTTTTTCAACTGTTATCACAACCCCAAACTTAGAACTTTGCTTGTCCTCAAGCAAACAAGATGTAACTGAATCTTCTACCAATCTGTATAATGGTTCACTCATTCAAAAATCTTCTTTTCAAGATAAGTAAAACTTCAATCAAACTCATGACAAAGATTTCAATCAAGATGTACACATGCTTTGGTGTTTACAAAGTCAATTAATATCCAACAAATGCTATTTTTCATGAATGATTAATCGACTAAACATGGATGTTCATATGCTCAATGAATATTTCCTCACTAGGTAAAGTGTTTCACTCAAACACAAGTGTATAAGAGGTAATCACTCATTCACTCTACTATCACAATGTCACATAAATTGTCTTTGCCTTTCATTTAACCACAATCAAAAAAATTCACAAGTATGCATCATCACAAGGACTTTTTCAATGGCTTATAATGTGGCAGGGCTAACAAGAAAATTGGTTTTTCTGGATCACAAAACCCTTGAGTTAAGAGAATCATATCAACACAATCATTCTTATTTATTCCCAACTTTCTTTTGCATTGAGCTTTGCTTTTTCTTTTCTTTTCTTTTCTTTTCCTTTTTCTTTTCACATTCTTAGTTCTTAGCTCTTAGCTCAATGCTTTCAATTTCCCTTTCTATTTTCCAACAACCCCAAACTTGAACATTTGTCAATACCACAAAATATTTTCTACTTAACTCAAGGTAAAGCTTTTCAACAAGGGTTTTCAAATCATGTTCAAGGCTAGAGGTTCAAAGGATATAACACATAGTGTTCTCTTTTATTGGGCTCAATTTATGAATTTGGCTAATAGAAGGGTTATCAACAAATGGCCTTGATCATATGATGCAAACAAGCAAGTAATTCAATCATAGAAAACCTGGGCAAAGTCATTCATGCTTTCATAGTAATATTATTCAACAATAACAACTCTGGAGCTCAAAAACTCACATATAAGCTCATTCACATTCCACATATAACATCCTGCTTAGAATCATAATCACAATCACAACATCTTGCATTTGTTCACAATGCTTGTGAACCACCTGTATAAGCATATAATGTGCACATTCTCAACATCAATCAATATCAAAGCATCATCAAGCATTACTTATCAAACAACAATCATAAGCAAACCATCATAACAAACAAAATTTCCAATTGAGTACATCAAATCCTATTCTAAAAACATAAGTGATTGATAAAACAAATCCTACTCTAGTGCTTTGAAAAACTCAGCCCCATCAATGATGCTCTCTCCCAACCCCAAACTTAGATGGAAAACTAGTGAGAAAGTGAGTGGAAGGGAGATTTTCTAAAGAGGAATGAAAGGAAAAATGTAGAGAACCTTTGGAAAAATGTTTAGGAGTGTGTGTGCAGAGAAGAATCTAAAAATAGAGGCCAAAGCGTGACTTAGGGTATAAAAATACCCTAATGGGCCCGGGTTCCGCCAAGGGGCAACCTAAGCCCCTTTTATGATACCACCGCTCAGCGGCACTTTCGTGTTGTGCTTTTCTTCTTCCTAGCTTACCCTAGGTGCCTTCTACTCATGCCTCTCACTTGCTACCTGCAATTAATTTCTCAAATCACTCAAACATTCAATCCCTATCATGCAGCTAAAGCAGAATCAAAACAAACAATATAGATAAAATCAATCAACTGGGTTGCCTCCCAGGTAGCGCTTGTTTAACGTCACGAGCCTGACCCAAAATCCTCCAGCACCCTTCAGTAGATGCAAATCTTTCTTACCAACACCCATCAGTAGGTGTATACAAACATAGTATCCTTCAGTAGATACTCTTCCGCCTAACATCCATCAGTAGATGTAAACCCTGTAACAAACTTATAACAAAAACAAAAATACCCAAAAGTTCAAAATTACATCACCAAACCAAAAATTAAAAGTTCTTAAATCACTGGGTTGCCTCCCAGCAAGCGCTCTTTTAATGTCACTAGCTTGACCCAATAAAGCTCATGTTCCATCTTCTTTTTCTTCTTTCTACTGAACTTCTTCAGAAATTTGATCAAATCAGGAACCTGTTGCAATGTCTTAATCATAGGAACTTTAATCTCCAATTTCTTGAAGATTTCCATGAGGCACTTAAATTTCTTTTCCTTCCTATGATACTTCTTTGGATGAGGAAGAGGTTTTTCATATGATTCTTTCTTTTTTTTCTCTCGTCCCCTTTTTCTTTTCTCTCACTTTCTTTTTTTCTTTTCTTTTTCTACTCACTTTCTCAATCTTCACACAAATTTTCTCTTCTTCTTTCTCTTCTCTCTCTTTTCTCTCTTCTTTTTCCAACTCAACTTTTTCAACATTTACACTCACTAGCACTTCACACTCTTCCCTGGGTTAACCTCAGTATTAGCCCCAAAATTTTTGTCAGGCCTTTCTTCCAATTGCTTGGTAATTTGACCCATCTGAATCTCCAAATTCTTGATAGCAGCTTCAGTGCTCTTTTGGGTAGACTCAGTTTTCTGTATGAAATTATTAAGAGTGTCTTCCATCCTCATGAACCTTTCATTAAGCATAGAAATCTGCTGCCATAAGGTGGGTTGCTGCTGCTGCTTATTAAATTGACCAGCTTGCCTAGTTTGCCCTTGACCAATGCTTGGGTGTGGTTTCCACCCTTGATTGTAGTTCCCTTGACGATATTGATTGGTCATGTAATTCACATCCTCCACGACTTCTGCTGGAAAGACACACTGACCATTGATATGGTCGCCTCCACATAATTCACACAACTGAGATTGTACCTGTGCAGTAGTTTTCAACTCTTTAGGCAATTGTGCAAGTGTTTTAGTAAGAGTCTCCAGCTGTTGAGTTAGAATTTTATTTTGTGCTAGCAAGGCATCATGTGTCTGTAATTGTAGAACTCCTTTCTGTTGCATAGGAGCTCCTCTTTCACTGTTGAGCTCATTATCACTAGTAGCCATATTTTCAATAATTTCTATTGCTTCCTCTGGAGTTTTCCATTTAATGCTTCCTCCTGCTGAGGCATCAAGCATCATCTTGGTTTGTGAACCAAGACCTCCAAGGAAGATTAGGACTACTTCCACTTCGTCAAATCCATGCGTGAGAGTCTTTCTTAATAGGCTTTTATATCTGTCTCATGCATGACCTAGTGATTCTTCCATGCCTTGCCTGAAAGATGAGATCTCTTGCTTTCTTTGTTGACCTTGGAAGAATTGAGTGCCCATATAGTCAAATTCTTGACCGAATTGCATCCTGCAAGCATTTGGCACAAAACTCCAGAAAATATTTGTTAACACAAAAAGATAGAGAAGATACAAAGAATAAATGATAAGAAGATAAAAGATAGCAAGATAGAAGATAAAAACATAAAATAGAAAAATGAAAACAGAAAAAAAAATAAAAATAAAAACAGAAAACAAAATAAAATAAAATAAAATCTAATAAAATAAAATAAAATAAAATAAAATAAAATAAAATAAAATAAAATAAAATAAAATAAAATAAAAACAAAAAAAATAAAAACAGAAAAATAAAAACAGAAATTCAAAATTAAAGTCAAAGATAATCAATAATCACATAAATTAACCAGTTAAACCACGAGTCCCCAGCAACAGCGCCAAAAACTTGATGACAAATTTATGAACACCGAAAAACGGCACCACAAACTTGTTTAACAATCGGCAAGTGTGACCGAATCGTTTCAAGTAATAAACTCGGTAAGACCAAGTATCGTTCTCCCAAAGGACTCACGGCCTGGTTTAGTTATGTGATTTGTTGATTATTTAAGACTTAAGAACGAAATAAGTGAAGTTTAATATGCAAAACAGAAAATAAACATGTATGCATGAATGTGATCAATGGCTAAAACAAAATACAAACACTTTAATGGAATATATGGATGAGTATGTTGTTGGGGTTATCAATTTCATCTTATCCACTCTTATATACTTTAGGAATTCAACATTCAATTCATCATTGTTAATGCCACTCTCTAAATTACCTTTCAAGAAGGCTTCTCCCTAATTACGAGTTCATACAATTCCTAGCATTCCTAATAATTAGTTTTTTTAGCGTAGGAGCTTAACGGCAACCAATATACTATTGGGAGAAATTCCCCGGATCTAGACTTCCCCGTACGTTCCCGTATCGACAAAATCAATAATCATGCATTGAATGAGTTAAACAAAGCAAGCATTGAGCAAAGAGGAAAAACCCTAACTAATGATGAAAGAAAGCATGTATCTCAAATAAGATGTTTAAACACAAATTCCATATATGAGAGTTTCACAAGACTACATTGATTCCCCAACAACAATACAAGGTTTAGTTCACCATATTCATGGTGAAACTAGATGAATAATAATGGAAGAATGGAAGAGATATTAAAACCCGAGAAAAAGAAGAGGAGAGTTGTCACCGTCTCCCAATCTACCCCCAAGGGGTGAAAAGTGTGTTTCTGCTTCCTCCCAACCAACGATACAAACCCTAGGACGCTCAAGTCCTTAAATAGGGCATAAAAATAACATAAAATAAGTCCAAGCCCATAAAAACATAAGAAAACCGGTCCAAGCCCACTTAGAATGGCGCTCAGCGGTATTTTACCGCTGAGCGGTAATACCGCATGATCCATTTTGCCCCCAGTTGCTGTTTTTGCCCCTCAGCGGTGATTTTGGCACCCGAAAAGTGCCGCTCAGCGGTATTTTACCGCTCAGCGCCACTCGGTCACACTTTTTCTGCGTTCTGGTTGGTTTTTCAGCATTCTGGTTGACTGGTTGACTTTTCTGGTTGACTGGTTGACTTTTCTAGTTGACTGGTTGACTTTTCTGGTTTCTGGTTGACTTTTCAACACTCCAATCATTCGGTACTTCAATTCTTCTTTCAAATCATTCAATTAGCCTACAAAATCAAGGGAATCTTGCACAAAACCATTAAATTCACTTTCAACTCTCTTATTCACAAAACTAAAGCAAAAGTATGAGTTCAAGCTAGTTTCTAAGTCTTAAAGGTTGCTTTTGGTATCAATTTTAAGCATAAAAATAACGGTTTTTCAACCGTTATCAATAAGCATACAATGTACATCTCCTCATCAATCCATATCAAAGTATCGTCAAGCATTACTTATCAAACAATCACAATCACAAGCTAACCATTATAACAGACAAAGTTTTTAATTGAGTACATCAAACCCTATTCTAAAAACATAAGTAAGTTCAGAACACTGGGTTGCCTACCAGTAAGCGCTTGTTTAACGTCACGAGCCTGACCCAGAATTTCAAGGATCAACCAACTGCATCATTGTGGACAAGTGTTGCACTTCTCCCCCTAAATAAGGCTTGAGACGTTGACCATTCACCACCCAGCTTTTCTGTGGATCATCAGCAGCTGGATTAAATATTTCAATTGCTCCATGTGGATGCACTCCTTTTACTACAAATGGTCCTGACCATTTTGTCTTCAATTTCCCAGGGAATATCTTCAATCTTGAATTGAATAATAGTACCTGTTGTCCTGGATTAAAAACTTTATTTACCAACTTCCTGACATGATAGAATTTGATTTTATCTTTATAAGCCTTGGATGAATCATATGCATGTAATCACATTTCTTCAAGCTCCAGAATCTGCCTTCTGCGTGTGCCTTGAGTTTCATAAGGATCAAAATTCAAGAATTTCAAAGCCCACAATGCTTTATGCTCCAACTCTACTGGCAAATGACATGCTTTCCCATAGACTAATTGAAACGGTGATAGTCCCATAGACGTCTTCATTGCCGTCCTATAAGCCCAAAGAGCATCATCCAGCTTTATTGACCAATCCTTTCTTGATGAAGTCACTGTTTTTTCCAGGATCCTTTTTATTGCTCTGTTAGATACTTCAGCTTGTCCATTGGTTTGTGGATGATAAGGTGCGGCTACCTTATGTTTCACTCCATAATGTTTGAGTACTTTTTCTAGCTGATAATTGCAAAAATGAGATCCTCCATCACTAATCCACACTCTTGGAGTGCCAAAACGTGAAAATATCTGCTTCTTCAAAAATTTAATTACTGTGCTAGCATCATTTTTAGGACAAGCCAATACTTCCACCCATTTACTCACATAATCCACTGCTACCAAAATATATTCATTGTTGAAAGATGGAGGAAAGGTTCCCACAAAGTCAATACCCCAACAATCAAAAACCTCAACCTCTAAAATGCCTTGTAATGGCATCTCATGACGTTTAGTGATCGTCCCTGCTCTTTGACACTTATCACAATTTCTAGCATGATTATGAGCATCTTTAAATAAAGTTGGCCAATAAAACCCTGATTGAAGAACTTTTGCTGCTGTTCTTTCTCCATTAAAATGTCCTCCATAAGGTGAATCATGACAATGCCAGAGAATTCCTTCTACTTCTTCATTTGTCACACATCTCCTCAGAAGATTATCTGCTTCAATCTTGAACAAATAAGTATCATACCAGACAAACTGTTTGGCATCATGCAAAAATTTCTTTCTTTGTTGCCAAGTTAAATCTTCTGGCATGACCCTTGCAGCTTTGAAATTAGCCATATCAGCAAACCATGGCCTCTGCTGAATATACATGAGTGCTTCATCTGAAAAAGATTCCCAGATCTCTGATTCCTTGCTAGTGACCTCCTTGTTGACTAATCGTGACAAATGATCAGCAATCAAGTTCTCACTTCCTTTCTTATCACGGATTTCCACATCAAATTCTTGCAAGAGTAGTACCCATCTAATCAGACGTGGCTTAGAATCTGGCTTTGTCAACAAATATTTGATAGCTGCATGATATGTATAGATAATCACCTTAGACCCAATAAGATAAGGTCTAAATTTTTCTAGAGCATACACTATAGCTAGAAATTCTTTCTCTGTGGTAGCATAATTCAACTGAGCATCATTCAGAACTTTGTTGGCATAATAAATTGGATGAAAAATTTGTTCTTTTCGTTGGCCAAGAACAACTCCTATTGCATAATCACTTGCATCACACATTAATTCAAAATTTCTATTCCAATCTGGGGCTACAATTACTGGAGCTAACACTAATTTGCTCTTTAATATGTCGAAAGCTTTCAAACATTCTTCATTCATCACAAAAGGAGCGTCCTTCATCAAAAGATTACTCAATGGTTTAGCAATTTTTGAGAAATCTTTAATGAATCTTCTATAAAACCCAGCATGACCAAGAAAACTCCTAATCCCCCTTACATTTGTTGGTGGAGGCAGTTTCTCAATGACTTCTACTTTAGCTTTATCTACCTCAATTCCTTTAGCAGAAATTTTATGTCCCAACACAATTCCTTCAGTTACCATGAAATGACATTTCTCCCAATTAAGAACAAGATTTGTCTGAACACATCTTTTAAGAACAGTGTTCAAATTAGCCAAACACCTTTGGAAAGAATTTCCAAAAACTGAAAAATCATCCATGAATACTTCAATGCATTTTTCTAAGAGATCTGCAAAAATTGCCTGCATACACCTTTGAAATGTAGCTCGAGCATTACATAATCCAAACGACATCTTTCTATAAGCAAAGATACCAAAAGGACAAGTAAAGGTCGTCTTCTCCTTGTCTTTTGGATCTACCACAATTTGATTGTATCCAGAATATCCATCTAGAAAACAATAGAAAGCTTGACCTGATAATCTTTCTAACATCTGGTCCATGAAAGGAAGAGGAAAATGATCCTTCCTAGTGGCTTTATTTAGCTTCCTGTAATCAATGGACATACGCCATCCAGTAACTGTCCGAGTAGGAATAAGTTCATTCTTATCATTATGAATTACTGTCATCCCACCTTTCTTTGGAACCACCTGTACTGGACTCACCCATTCACTATCAGAGATTGGATAGGTGATACCAGCTTCTAACAGTTTCAATACTTCTTTTCAAACCACCTCCTTCATTACAGGATTTAATCTTCTTTGTGGTTGAGCACTCGGTTTATAATCCTCTTCCATAAAGATCTTATGCATACAATAAGTTGGGCTAATACCTTTAATATCTGAGATTGACCACCCAATTGCTTCTTTGTTAGCTTTCAGAATTTCTATTAGATGTTTTTCTTCTTGTAGAGATAAAGAGTTACTGATGATGACTGGCTTTGTTCCATCTTCTTCTAGAAAAACATACTTCAGATGTGCTGGTAACCTTTTTAATTCTAGCGTCTTTGCTTTGACTTCTTCTTCCTTATCAATTATTTCGAACATTGGATCTTTCACTGGACTCTTTTTCAATGTTTCCAAGTCCATCAAACATTCATCAATTAATTTCTCTTCTTCTTCATCTAAATCTTCATAAGCATCAATAAGAGTTTTCTCTAGTGGAGAAACATATCGCACCATCCTTTCTTGCACCATACAAACTTCATCAAGTTCATCAAATTGAAAACATGCTTTATCATCATTTGGATATGTCATGGCCTTTGATACGTCAAAAGTGACTTCTTCATCATCAACTCTCAATTTAAGCTTACCATTCTCTACATCAATTAAAACTCTAGCAGTCTTCATAAAAGGTCTCCCAAGAATGAGAGGTACATCACTATTCCCTTCCATCTCCATTACAATAAAATCTACTGGGAATACAAATTTGTCAACCTTCACTAAAACATCTTCAACCACTCCATATGGATATTTAAGAGACCTGTCCGCCAGTTGAAGAGCCATTCTGGTTGGTTTAATTTCCAAACCCTTAATTGTTCTACACATGGATAACGACATTAAATTAATGCTAGCTCCCAAATCAATCAATGCTCTTCCAACTTCCAAGTCTCCTATGGTGCATGGAATAGTGAAGCTTCCTGGATCTTTAAGCTTAGGAGGTAATTTCTGTATGATTGCACTACAGTTACCCTGTACCTTGATAGTTTCCTTTTCAATGTACTTGTTTTTCTTTGTAAGAAGTTCCTTCAAAAACTTTGCATATGATGGCATCTGTTGCAATGCTTCAGAAAATGGTATAGTAATCTCCAGCTTCTTAAACAACTCCGTGAATCTTTCCAACTGCTTTTCTTTCTCCTTCCTTGAATAATTCTTTGGATAAGGAAGTGGTTTTTCAAACTCTTTTTCTTTTTGTCTCTCATCTTTCTCTTCTCTCTCTTTTTTTTCTTTCTTCTCATCTTCTTCTTCTTTCTTTTTTTCTCTCTCAACTCTTTCTTTCCACTCACATGTTTCTTTTTCACTCTCATTTTCTTTCTTCTCTATTTCTTTTTTTCTCTCCTCTAACACCTTACCACTTCTGGTCACAATAGTTTTACACTCCTTTCTGATATTATCATTTTTCATCTTGTCAATTATTCGCTCAATATGGATCTTCATATTTTCAAATGCAACTTCCACATTCTTACAATAAGATGCATTCATCTTCAAGAATTTTTGAAAAGTCTCGTCAAGTTTGGTTGTCTTCTCAGATGGAGTAGATTGCATTTGCCATTTTTGCTGTTGCCATTGAACCATTGAACCTTTTGTATTTCTCATGGTAATTGAGAAAGTTTCATAATTACTTCTTCCAACTGTTGAGAAATAATTTTATTTTGAATAAGCAGAGCATCATTTGATTGTAGCAACTCCCTCTGACTAAGATATCTGCTTTCACTATTGAGCTCATTGTCACTAGTAGCCATATTGTCAATGATTTCTGTAGCTTCCTCTGGAGTTTTCCATTTGATATTTCCTCCTACTGAGGCGTCAAGCATCATCTTGGTTTGTGAACCAAGACCTCCAAGGAAGATTAGGACTACTTGCACATCATCAAAGCCATGCGTGGGTGTCTTTCTTAATAAGCTTTTATACCTATCCCATGCATGCCCCAGTGATTCCTCCATGCCTTGCCTGAATGATGAAATCTCTTGCTTTCCTTTATTTACTTTTGATTGTGGAAAGTATTTGTTTAGGAACTTGGTCACCACTGCTTCCACTCTGTAAAGCTTTCTTTTGGAAAAGAATTTAATCAAAGCTTAGCATTGCCTCCTAGTGAGAATGGAAACAAGCTAAGTTTGATTGCTTCATCCGGCACCCCATTTATTTTCACCGTGTTACAGATCTCATTAAAAGTTGTGAGGTGCTCATATGGGCTTTCGTGAGACAACCCATTAAATTGATTACTCTTCACCAGTTGAATTAATGTTGGCTTAACCTCCATGTTGACTGCATTGACCCTTGGTCTTGCTATGCTGTTAAAGTGTTGAGGTTTAGCTATATTTGTGTAATCTGCAAGAGTTCTTCTGGCATTATTATTCTCCATATTTTCAGTGCTATGTTCAGAACCTTGTGGTGATGGTTGTAACAGAGTTTCCGGAGGAGGAAAAAGTTCTCTAGATGTACGGATTCTTCTCCTCCGTCTACTCTCGTCTAAACCTTCAAGAAGAGGTTCTGCAGTTTTCTTGCTCCTAGTTCAGATTGCTTCTTGCATACACAAGAAAACAAAACCCTAGAAAAATTGGTTAGCATAAAAAGAGATAAAAGAAGATATAAGATAAGAGATAAGAAGATAAAATAAAAACAGAAAAAATAAAAACAAAAAAAATAAAAACAGAAAATGAAATAAAATAAAATAAAATAAAAATAAAATAAAAATAAAAACAGGAAAAATAAAAACAGAAATTCAAAATTCAAAATTCAAGTCAAAGATAATCAATAATCATACAAATAAACTAGTTAAACCACGAGTCCCCGGCAACGGTGCCAAAAACATGATGACAAACTTATGAACACCGAAAAACGACGCCACAAACTTGTTTAACAATCGGCAAGTATGACCGAATCGTAAAGAGTAATAAACTCGGTAAAACCAAGTATCGTTCTCCCAAAGGACTCACGGCCTAGTTAGTTATATGATTTGTTGATTATTTAAGACTTGTTAACAACTGATTGTAGGGTTTAAATACAAAAGACAGTAATTAAACATGTATGCATGAATGTTGATCAATGGAAAAGAGGAAAACAAACACTTTAATGAATTAAATGGATGAGTATGTTGTTGGGGTTATCAATTTCATCTTGTTCACTCTCATATACTTTAGGAATTCATCATTCTTTTCATCAATTGCTAATGCCACTCTCTAAATCACCTTGCAAGAAGGTCTATCCTTAATTACGAGTTCATACAGTTCCTCGCATTCCTAGTAATTAGTTATGAAGTGCAAGAGCTTAAAGGCAACCAATATGCTATTGGGAGAAATTCCGGAATTTTGGCCTTTTGACGTCCGCCGTACGCCCGACGTTTATGTGGGTGACGTCGCTCAGACGTCCGTTGTGGCAAGACGGACGTCTCTGTAAACGTCCGTTGTGTCAGCACGGACGTCTACATGAACGTCCGTTGTGGCAGGACGGACGTCTCTGTAAAACGTCCGTTGTGTCAGCACGGACGTCTACATGAACGTCCGTTGTGTCATGACGGACGTCGACATGAACGTCCGTTGTGTCAGGAGGGACGTTTACATGAACGTCCGTTGTGTCTGGACGGACGCCTATATAAACGTCCGTTGTGTCTGGACGGACGTCTATATATACGTCCGCCTCCTCCCCCCTGACGTCTACCTTGCTGAAATGTTTTAGGTAGGAGCTGGGGGGTGGACGTCCGTGTGTGCACTGACAGACGTCTGTAGACGTCCGACTGTGCACTAACGGACGTCTACTGGGCGTTTTTTTTTTAAAAATTAGTTTATTTTTTCAATAAAACCACACCTGAAAAGCAG
The DNA here is from genome assembly GCF_029865625.1 of Vigna umbellata. Lineage (NCBI taxonomy): Eukaryota > Viridiplantae > Streptophyta > Magnoliopsida > Fabales > Fabaceae > Vigna > Vigna umbellata. The sequence goes on from NC_142171.1 coordinate 23,808,113, forward strand.
AAAAATGTCCCAGAACAATTTTGCAATAATATAAAAATGCGTTTTATATAAACAAAGTTCTACTTAATGTGGAGTTCAATCCACTACCAAACTATCAACATAAAACTTAAACTAAAAAACTAAACAATGTTCAACAAGAAATATAACTATTCCTAACTCCATCTTTGCAGAAGATAAGCGGTCCACTCCTGCCTTATCTGTTTAATTGTGTCTTCTGTAATAGGCGATGTAGTCTTGAAGCGCTGCAAAATTCAACAAAGATTCATTATTGTTTCATATATAGTTGTAGATGAATATGATTTGTAATGTATTGAAGGTATACATCATTACCTCATTCCAGTCATCTGTAATGACTGCTCGAATGATGGTCTTAATCCAACACATCACATAGAAGCCACATTCCCATGAATCTACCTGGTGGTTACACTAAAATAACAAACTAAATAGTTAAGAATTTAGATCATTCAATAACATAAATGAAAAGGAAACGTTAAATGACTTACAACCTTTGGATACAAAACTTGAACCAGTTGACCACGAGATTTACCAATAACTCTGTACAGATTGAAAACACAAAGTATAATTAATATGACTATTTTATCATAAAAGTTGAAGGTGAACATCAAATTCAAAGTCATTTTTGGAGAAACACTTACCCTTGAAGCATGGTTCTCAACTCAGTTTTCATCCTCCTGTGCAACGAACAAAAAATATAATTTTACATTGTTTGGGAAGATTACCATCAGCTGCCAGTGCGACCTATCACGAAGGACAAATAGTTATTCAACTAATTAACGAAACTATAATAATAAACTGACCACATATAACAACACCTACCCGTCAATGTATGGCACAAGGTATACGTCTCTTTTTGACTCATCCATCCATGTTTGCAAATAATCTTGTCTGTTTTGAAGTGTGTTACCAGACGGTTGAATGGTCTGAGGTTCAACAAATCCGTACATGGAAGACCGACCTTGGTCTACAACGATTGTGTCCATGTACCTAAAACAACAAAGTTAAGTTGTTAGAAACTATATAACAATGTAAATAAAAGTAATATGAAAGACCAAATTGAGTAACTTACATGCACCACAGCTGAATGATGGAAATATTCAACATCCTGTCTCCCCCAATCACCTCCAATGCATCAGAAAATGTGATATAAACTGGCACATGTGGGGGAAGACCAAATACCCTCAAATCCCAGTAGATTCTAATGATGCTTTCTTTAATCTGGGTAATTTTGTCACTAACTTTGATAGAGGATCATCCTCCGCTTCAGCCATCTCATCATCTTCATGTATGACTGTATCATGAATTGGCTGCTTCTGAGGACGTGTGAACTGAAGATAAGAATTTACGTCAAAGCTTTGTCAACAATTATATGAAGAATAAACATAGAAATACTATTTTAAAAGACATTATACCTGTGGAGTAGCGATGTGGGACATGATCAATGCTCTAGGCCATGCAATAAATGATCCTATGGCCTCCCCCACAAAGTTAATTTCTGGAGTGGGTACAGGCACCTGAGCCTGGGGATCCCGAACCTCGTCAATGGTCACACGCACGTGCTGGGGTAATATGGCAACACCATGAATGGTCTCCCCTCCCTCAAGCACTCGTCCGACAGCCACAATGCGTGGGGGATCCCCATCAACCAACAGCTCATATTGACCGCTATACTGAGTGGGGTCTACAGCAGAGCATGATCCTTTAGTGCTGACACGAGGTGGTGTGGGAGTTTCATCGACCCCCATGTTGCCTTGCGTCATGGAATGCAGCTTTTCTTCAAGCGCTCTTTGTATTTGTTTTTGTTCTTGTAGCTGCTCCATGAATCGTTGCTCCATTGATCTCATGCTTTGGTTGAGTCTTTCCTCCCATTGAAGATCCATCTGCCTCAGTGTCTCCTGACTCATTGATTGGGGGGTTTTCTGTGTAGGGCCAAAATAGTCACGAAGACCAATCGCCCCAGGAACTCCACGTACACGTCCTGGGTGCTCGGGCCTTCCAATGGCCGTTGTCAGAATGTCGTCCCTACCTTGGCCAGCAAATGTGCCCTGAGTCTGCTGCTCAACCAACTCATCCTGCACATAAAAAAACCAAGTTACTTAGAAGACATGCTGTGATAGATACACAATCAAATAACTGCTTATAATTTGAACTTACAATTCTCTGTGAGATCAAGGCAGCTGAGGAAGATGTCATGTTCCCATCAGATTTAGTCCGAGCAGCCTTCCACAGCTCGTACCTAGCAGGTGCAGGTGCTAGGTCGGCGACTCAAGTCCCAAGGCATCGGCTCTAGACTTTCTCAGTTTCTTCTCCAATTTTGCATATCCACCTCGTGATAACAAGTGGGGTGCGTCGTTTAACTTTGTCTTTCTTGGGCGGCTAACCTTTTATCCTGTGAAACCATGTATATAAGTAAGTGTATAATCATAAAAACTCAATGAAAGGCGATCTTAAGAAACATACCTTCCATTCCTCAGACTCTCTAGATGCACGAAACTGCATCCAATCCTCCTCTGTGAAGGTATAATGCTGAGATGGATTTTCATGTTGTCTATCTCCAAAGACATATAGTCGTGTCAGCCTTGTCTTGAAATCCCTCCATCTTATCGCTATATGCGATAACACTTTCTTTCTGATTTGCATTGTGTTTGGAATATCAAAATGTTGCTGTTTAAAACCAAAAACTTGTTACCAAAAGAAAACATAACAGATAAGTATATCACAAATTGCATGAAGTATAAACATACCTGAACATCTTGCCATAAGAGGTTCTTGTCGACCTCTGGGACGTCATCCCAACATGCATGAAGGATAGAGACATGACTTTTTGCTAACTTGCCCAGATAACTCCTAAACCTATCAGCATTTGGCCCTGATGGATGACCTGATCTGGGGTCAATGTCAACATGCCTCCTCTGACCATCCACGCGTCCGGATGTCACATCTGCCACTCGGGTGACGCCTCGTCCACGTCTGCTCTTTCCCGATCCTGAGTCTGAGGCCGACATACCTGAAAAAATTATACAACGTTAGTAATAATTCAATTATGATGAACATACATATAAAGTCAATAAAAGTGAAAATATTAACCTATTAATTAATTGTTTTTTCCCAAATGCCTTCGTTGTGATCACTACGAATTGCCTGCATTACATCGGCAACGTCATCAACTGGGTCTTCAGTGGGTCTACATGCAACAGATGTTGTCTCAAGTATATCAAGAGAATCGTCATCCTCATGTCCATGCATGTTTCTACCTTCTAAAACCACTGACCATTTGTTATTCGATGGATCACTTACGTAGAATATTTGTCTTGCTTGACTAGCCATGATAAATGGTTCATCAGTGTAATTCATCTTGTTCAAGTCTACCAATGTGAAACCAAGGTCATCCATCATGACACCAGAATTTATATCAACCCATTTACACTTGAAAACTGGTACTCTAAAAGTAACGTAATCAACTTCCCATATTTCTTGTATTATTCCAAAATAACTGATGGATGCTGTGATTGGATTTTTGTCTTTAGAACTAGCAAAGTGCACAGCCTCAGCTTGTAGTGTGACGCCACTATTTTGAACTCTGCTTTTGTCATCTTCTACCTTTGTCTGAAACGAAATATTGTTTATATAGTACCCACCATATGTAATGACCTCTGTGTTCGGCCCACGAGATAACCTCAATAAAGTTTCAGAAACATGTGGAGTCGCATACATCTTTTTCTTAAACCATCCCAAGAAGGTTTTCACATGTTCATTAAGATGCCATTTTTCACTCATTTTTGGGTTTGCTGCCTTTATTTCATTAACGTGGTCAGAAATGTAAGGAATCACATCAACAGTGTTGTTTAAGACGTACAAATGAGCTTGGTCAATTTCTTTTCTGCTAACACTTTGAATTCTCACACCTCGAACACCCTTACCTTCACATTTTCCTTCATTTTTGCTCTTGGAAGACCGACGGGTTCACAAGATGGCATATAACTTGAACAAAATTCAATGGCTTCTTCTGCAACGTATCGCTCTATGATTGAAGCTTCTGGTCTATACTGATTCTTGACATATCCCTTTAAGATCTTCATGTATCTTTCAACTGGGTACATCCACCTTAAGAAGACCGGCCCACATATTCGAATTTCTCTGACTAGATGAACAATCAAATGTACCATGATGTCAAAAAAGGAAGGTGGAAAATACATCTCCAATTGACATAGTAGTCTTATTCCCTCATTTTCCAATTCATCTAAACCTCGAGGGTCAACAACTTTCTTGCAAATGGCATTAAAGAAAAAACTCAGACGTGTCAGAATACCCCTAACAGAAGGAGGTAATATACCTCGAATAACAACTGGTAACAACTGTTGCATCAATACATGACAATCGTGAGACTTTAAACCAACTAGCTTTAAGTCTTGCATAGACACAAGGTTACTAATGTTTGAAGAATAACCTTGCGGAACCTTCACACTTCTTAAACAGTTACAAAAACTTTGTTTTTCTTTTTTGGAAAGTGTGTGACAGGCTGGGGGCAGATAGGTGCGTCTTCCTATTATCTGTGGATGTAACTCAGATCGGATTCCCATGTCAGCCAAATCTTGTCTTGCTTTTATTCCGTCTTTGCTCTTCCCTTTGACGTTTAATAAAGTTCCGATAACACTGTCACAAACATTTTTTTCAACGTGCATCACATCAATACAATGTCTAACATCAAGTTCACACCAATATGGAAGCTTAAAAAATATCGATCGTTTCTTCCAGATGTTCTTTGCATAGGTACTTTTATGATGTTTTCCAAACACAATGTCAATGTTTTTCACTTCGTTGTACACCTCTTCACCATTCCGGGGTCTGCACACAACCTCATCCTCAGCACTTCCATTAAATGCTTTTTTCAATCTACGATAAGGATGATTACGAGGAAGAAATTTTCGATGTCTTGTATATACTGTCTTCTGACCATGCTTCAACTGAAGGTAACTAGTGTTTTCTTCACATATGGGACATGCAAAATGACCTTTAACACTATAACCGCTCAAGTTTCCATATGCTGGGAAATCATTTATAGTGCAAAACAACATTGCACGCAAACGAAACTGTTCCTGAACATGTGAGTCAAACACGTCGATGCCTTCTTCCCACAACAATTTCAAATCATCAATTAAAGGTGCTAAGTAAACATCAATGTCATTTCCAGGTTGTCTAGGACCCGATATCATCATGGACAACATCACATATTTTCTCTTCATGCACAACGAAGGAGAAAGATTGTAAATCATCAACATAACTGGCCACGAACTGTGTTTGCTACTTAAGTTTCCATAAGGATTCATACCATCAGTTGCAAGTGCAAGCCTTAAGTTTCTTGGATCTGCACCAAATTCAGGAATTTGTCATCAATCTTTTTCCATTGTGGAGAATCAGCAGGGTGTCGAAGAAGATTATCGCACTTTCTTTCGTCAGAGTGCCATTTAAGGTTCTTTGCATCTTCTTTAACAGAGAACATACGTTTGAACCTAGGTATTATAGGCAAATACCACATCACCTTAGCAGGTGCACCATCATTACCTTCATCACCAGTGACTCTGTCAGATTTCTTTTTAAAACGGGATAAACCACATGTTGGACAATACTTTAACGAAGCAAACTCCTTTGTGTACAAAACACAATCATTAGGACAAGCATGTATCTTTCGATATTCAAGACCCATTGGACATAAAATTTTTTTGGCCTCGTAATTACGAATAGGTAGAGTATTATTTTCTGGAAGCATCTCCTTCAACAACTCCAACAACTCGGTGAAACTTTTATCGGTCCATCCATTCCTTGCTTTTAAACTAAATAATTTAAAGTTGAAGACAGACGTGTAAAGTTCGAGCATCCTGGGAACAACGGTTGCTCTGAATCATTAATAAGAGATCATACAAATTAGCCCTTACAAAATTTCTTCACCGACATCACGTATCATGTCCTCTAAATGGTCACTCATCCATTCTTCCACATAATCCGTTCCTCGTGACGTGGTTTGCTGCTCCAGTAGTTCTCCATGCCAAGTCCAAACGGTATAAGTCCTCATTATGCCGTACATGAATAGATGGTCACGCACATTGCCTAAGTCTTGCCGTATTTGATTAAGACAACGCACACAAGGACAAAAATATTTCCCGTTGACGGACTTAGCATTTTGTTCAACGTATTGCAAGAACTTCGAAACACCCTTCTCATACTCTTCACTGATGCGACGTTCCTTCATCCAGCTTCGATCCATACTATGTTCGTAAAATCATTAGTTCAAGTGTTTTAACTCTCACAAGGTTAGGCCCTACCCATTCAAAAAAACTAATTTTCATAATTATATCAGCCACGTGCATTGAAGTCTACATCATAAAATTGATAAGATTTCGGCAGCATTTCGCATTGGTCTCCGAAATACACGAAATGAGAGTAGTCAACGATGACCACAATCAAATATGCATCCGGAGAACAACACAAGTACTGAACCGAAATTTTATCAATCTTATCCTTAAACTCCAAATGACATGGAATTGCAAATTATGGAAATTAATTTTCTCAAACTGTCCAATCGGACAATTCAAAATTTAACACAAACGATTAAAAGATTAATCGTTTGTCTTAAATTTCAAACGGGAACTAAGTGTCACTCAATGATTTGATACTTATATAATACACAACTAATACAGATATATTCAAAAGCCAATTACGCAGTCACATTTTACAGTAAAAAACGTGCATTCACAAAACTCAATTACATGCATACAAAAAAATTTCAACCAACAAGCTAACCTGAAAAGTAGATTCGAAATGAAAAGATGAAAACGGAGGAGTGAACGGCCTAAAACGCAGTCCAAAAACAGTCAAAGAAGCCTCCAAGAACACGCAAGAGTCTGCAAAAAAACGGACCGAAAACGATTTTTAATCGGTTCAAATCAAAGGTATTTCATCACAGAGCAATGTAATCGGATTGAAAATGAATTTAAACGGTCCAAAAACGAGAAAACTCACCTGGAAATCAATGGCGCAGCAGCGTTTTGCGGAGGAAGACGATGAACAGTGCGTTTCCAAACGTTAACTGGTCACTGGTTCGCGGGAGCACGATATTATACTCTTAGACGTCCGCGCGCTTGTGGACGGACGTCTATAAGAGTATAGACGTCAGGTTCGTCACTAATGTGACGTCTTTGATGATTTAAAAATGATATTCGCGGGGTGGGTTTAAACGTCCGTCCTTGGTTGCGCCGACGTCTGTAATATGATAAACGTCCGTTTTGGGGAGCTGACGTCTATTATATTGAACAAACTGAACGTTTCAACTCCCCATGGCAGATCCTCAACGTCCGTCCTACGAGGGCTCTCACGTCTATAATAGTATAAACGTCGGGCCCCGCATATGGGACGTCTCTGGACCTGAAGAGAATTAAATATCCAACCACCCTGTCAGTACATTCAACGTCCGTTATACGGGCTCGGACGTCTATAATATTATAGACGTCCGTGCCCTCTTAGGACTGACGTTGAGGGCCTGAAGAGAATTAAATATCCAACCACCCTGTCAGTACCTTAAACGTCGTTATAGGGCACGGACGTCTGTGTTTATTATAGACGTCCGAGCCCTCCCAAAACGGACGTGTAAGGTCCCTACTTGGGAAATTGAAACGTTCAACCTCGTAGACGTCCGTCCCTGGCCGAGACGGACGTCTAAGGGCTGCAATGGGTACTTGAAACGTTCAGCTATAAACGTTCAGCCTTTTCACGTCCGTCTCCGAGGACGGACGTTCGCTCAAGTATAAACGTCCGTCTCGGCCACGGACGGTCGTTCAAAGCCTGCACATGGATTTTCACTGTCAGCCTAATAAACGTCCGTCACTTAGGACGGACGTGCACTCAAGTATAAACGTCCGTCTCGGCCAGGGACGGACGTTCAAATCCTGCAAATGGTTTCACTGCTCAGCCAAATAAACGTCCGTCACTTAGGACGGACGTTCACTCAAGTATAAACGTCCGTCTCGGCCACGGACGGACGTTCAAAGCCTGCACATAAAGGACGGACGTTCAAATCCTGCAAATGGTTTCACTGCTCAGCCAAATAAACGTCCGTCACTTAGGACGGACGTTCACTCAAGTATAAACGTCCGTCTCGGCCACAGACGGACGTTCAAAGCCTACACATGGATTTTCACTGTCAGCCTAATAAACGTCCGTCACTTAGGACGGACGTGCACTCAAGTATAAACGTCCGTCTCGGCCAGGGACGGACGTTCAAATCCTGCAAATGGTTTCACTGCTCAGCCAAATAAACGTCCGTCACTTAGGACGGACGTTCACTCAAGTATAAACGTTCGTCGCGGGCAAGGACGGACGTTCAAAGAGCTGATAGGTGTTTACTAGTTCAGCCTAGTAAACGTCCGTCGCCCAGGACGGACGTCCAGAACATTATAAACGTCCGTCTCGACCAAGGACTGACGTCCAAAGGGCTGACACGTGTTCACTTTGTTCAGCCTATAAACGTCCGTCGCCAAGGACGGACGTTCATAACATTATAGACGTCCGGCTAGCCCCAGGACGGACGTCTACAGTTCCACTTATTTACTAATATGCCACCGGTCAATTATATACGTTGGGGCTTTTGTGGACGGACGTCTATTGGGAGACGTTAAAACCCCTTTCTGCACTAGTCCCGGATCTAGATTTCCCTGTACGTTCCCATATCGACAAAATCAATAATCATGGCAATGAATGAGTTAAACAAAGCAAGCATTAAGCAAAGAGGAAAATCCCTAACTAAAGATGAAAGAAAGCATGTATCTTAATATAAGTTGTTAAAACACAAATTCCATATATGAGAGTTTCACAAGACTACATTGACTCCCCAACAACAATACAAGGTTTAGTTCACCATATTCATGGTGAAACTAGATGAACAATAATGAATGAAAGAAAGATAGAACCCTAGAAAGATGAGGAGGTAGCCTGAGCATCCAAGATCTTCGTTCAAGAGGTGGAAAAGAGAGTGTTTGCTTCGTCTCAGCCAAAGATACAAACCCTAGGATGTCCTAAAGCTTATATATTATTCTAAAATATACAGAAAATTAGGCCTAAGCCCAAAATAGGTCCGCTCAGCGGTAAGTGCGTGAGTTATTTTCCTCCCCTCAGTGGCCTTTTCACCCCTCAGCGGAGCCAACGTGGGTTTCTGAGTACCGCTCAGCGGTAAACTGCCGTTGAACGGTAATTACGGCTTCTCCTTTTGCATTTTTTTATGTCTTTTCTGATTCCATCTCTATCCTTCTTCACTTCTTTCACCAAATTCACCTTAAAACCTGCATAAAACACTGAAATCAAGCATAAACCTGTCCAGCTCTCTTATTTCTAAAAATATACCCAAAAGCATGATTTCAAGCTAGTTTCTAAGTGTTAAAGGTTGCTTTTAGGATCAACTTTAAGCATGAAAATAACAGTTTTTCAACTTTTATCATCCACTTCGTATACTTGGTCAACTTCGTCCACTTCCTCCAGTTCCTCATCTTCATCAACTTCGTCCACTTCCTCCACTTCGTCAACTTCGTCCACTTCGTCAACTTCGTCCACTTTGCCACTTCGTTGACTTCGTCAATATCGTCCACTTCCTCCACTTCCTCTACTTCGTCCACTGAATCCACTTCCTCCACTTGCTCAACTGTGTCAACTTCGTCCACTTCTTCCACTTTGTCCACTTCCTCCACTTCGTCCACTTCCCCATTTACTCTACTTGCTTGACTTAATGAACTTCGTTAACTTCGTGAACTTCGTCCACTTCGTCCACTTCCTCAACTCCGTCCACTTCGTCCACTACCTCCATTTCCTCCACTTCCTCCACTTCCTCTACTTCATCCACTTCGTTCACTTTCTCCACTTCGTCCACTTCCTCCAGTTCCTATAATTCGTCAAATTCCTCCACTTCCTCCACTTTCTCCACTTGCTCAACTACGTCAACTTCGTCCACTTCTTCCACTTCCTCCACTTCCTCCACTTCGTCCGCTTCCCCACTGCCTCCACTTGCTTCACTTCCTCAACTTCGTCCACTTCCACCACTTCCTCAACTTCGTCAACTTCGTCCACTTCCTCAACTTCGTCCACTTCCTCTATTTCCTCCACTTCGTCCACTTCATCCACTTCGTCCACTTCCTCCACTTCATTCACTTCCTCAACTTCGTCCCCTTCGTCCACTTCCTCCACTTCGTCCACTTCCTCCACTTCCTCAACTTCCTCCACTTGCTCCACTTCCTCTAGTTCCTCCAATGGTAAAGTGTTAGAAGAGAGAAAAATAGAAGAAAAAGAAAGAGAAAATGAGAGTGAAAAAGAAATACGTGAGTGGAGAGATATGATTGAGAAAGAAAAAAGAGAGAAGAGGAAGATAGGAGAAAAAAAGAAAAAGAAAGGAAGAATTAGAGGAGAGAAAAAAAAAGAGAGAAGCATTGCAAAGAGTTATTCAATGAAGGAAAAAGAAAAACAGTTTGAGCGGTTCATGGAGATGTTTAAAAAACTGGAGATTACCATTCCTTTCTCAGAAGCATTGCAACAGATGCCATCTTATGCAAATGTTTTGAAAGAACTCCTTACAAAGAAAAGAAAATATATTGAGAAGGAGACCATTGAAGTAAAAGGAAATTGTAGTGCAATCATACAATAATTACCTCCCAAGTTTAAGGATCCAGGGAGCTTCACTATTCCTTGCACTATAGGAGAGTTGGAAGTTGGAAAAGCTCTAATTGATTTGGGAGCTAGCATTAATTTGATGCCATTGTCTGTATTTAAAAAAATTGAGGGTTTAGAGCTCAAACCCACTAGAATGGCACTTCAACTGGCGGACAGGTCTCTTAAATATACTTATGGAGTAGTTGAAGATGTGCTGGTCAAGGTAGAAAAATTCGGTTTTCCAGTAGATTTTGTTATCATGGAAATGGAAGAAAATGGATATATACCTATTATTCTTGGGAGACCATTTATGAAGACTGTCAGAGTTTTAATTGATGTGGAGAATGGTAGGCTCAAATTGAGAGTTCAAGATGAAGAAGTAAATTTTGATGTATTCAAAGCCATGACACATTCAAAAGATGATAAAGCATTTTTTCAATTTGATATACTTGATGAAGTTTGCATGATGCAAAAAAGGATGGTACGTTATTCTTCTCCACTAGAGAAAACCCTTATTGATGCTTGTGAAGATTTAAATGAAGAAGAAGAAAAACCGATTGATGAATGTATGACGGATTTGGAGAGATTAAAGGAGATTCTAGTAGAAGATGCTAAGTTTGAGACAAATGATCCCAAAGAGGAAGTCAAAGCAAAGAAGTTAGAATTAAAAATGTTACCATTACATTTAAAGTATGTTTTTCTAGAAGAAGATGGAATAAAGCCAGTCATCATTAGTAATTCTTTGCTTCCTGAAGAAGAAGAAAAGTTGGTAGAAGTATTGAAGACCAACAAAGAAGCTATTGGATGGTCTATTTCGGATCTCAAAGGTATAAGTCCAACTTACTGCATGCATAGGATCTTTATGGAAGATGATTATAAACCGAGTGCTCAACCACAAAGAAGATTAAATCCTGTCATGAAGGAGGCGGTTAGAAAAGAAGTATTGAAACTCCTGGAAGCTGGCATTATTTATCCAATCTCTGACAGTGATAGGTGAGTCTAGTGCAGGTAGTTCCAAAGAAAGGGGGAATGACAGTAATTCATAATGAGAAAAATGAGCTTATTCCTACTTGAATTGTTACTGGATGGCGAATGTGCATTGATTACAGGAAATTAAATAAAGCTACCAGAAAAGATCATTTTCCTCTTCCCTTCATGGACCAAATGCTGGAAAGATTGACAGGTCAATCTTTTTATTGTTTTCTGGATGGATATTCTGGTTACAATCAAATTGTGGTAGATCTTGTTAACACCCAATTTCGTCCGGGTAAATAAATAAATAATAATGAAATTTATTTTATCTTATTTATTTTTTTATGTTGTTCTGTTTTATGTTATTGTTATTTTTATTTTAGGTTATTTTGTTATTTTGAGCCATTGTATTTTATTATATTGTATTTTATTCTATTTTGTTATATTGTGTTTTATTTTATTTATTCTTATTTTATTCTTGGTTATTCTAATTTTATTTATTTATTTAGATTTATTTTATTCTATTTTTACGTTCTTTTACTTTAATTCATTCTGTCAAATGTTAAAAAAAAAAAAGAAACAAAACGTAAAAATGTCAGTACAATTTGAGCCAACTTTAGCTTTTTGGCTTTTTGGTTGCATCATGCCATTTCCCATTCTGGTGCAAATCTTCTGCTCGCCATGCATGCTGCATCTACACTGTCTTAGCGGAGCAGAACAGGAGGCTGTGGCAGAAAGCAACCATTTGACAGGCCATGCTTTTGACTCTGAGCTTCATCTGAAGCGTGAACAAGGCAAAAGGGGGGAACCATTTTGGAGGGCATCAACACACAACACCAACATCATTCACAACGACACGATTCTTAGTCTCAACTCCTCTATTCACTCTCTACTCACTCAATAGAGAGACCTCCTCCGAAACCATTTCCTCCATCACAGAAAGCCATCGTCCCACCCAACTTCTACTTCATCTTCCAACTATCAAAACCCTAAACACAAAGACAGAAAAACATTGGATAATCATCTTTCACACACAAAAATGGATTCCTCTTTATTCTCACAACATCCATTTCTTACTCACGGAAAAACACCTTCCTCATCATCAATTCATCTATCATTTGTTCAGCACCTGAAAAACAAAGAACAAGTAATCCCTAAGCTTCATCACCTTCATTGCTAGCGCCAAAATACAAAGCACAGAAACAAAGGGAGAAGAGAAACACAGATAAGAGAAACCGAGGAAGAATGAAAGGTTTGGAACGCTATGAAGAGGGACGACGCTCTTGTCGTGAGTAACGTCGCCGGTGGTCTTGGCGAGGACCGGTGGCAGCACCTTTTAGCTGAACTTGAAGATCGCCATGGTAGCTAGTTTGGGGTAGGCAAGGTCTGAGCGAGAGAAGACGAAGATGGTGGTCCGCGGCGGCGCTCCTAAAAGGTGAGGACAAGCGACAGCCCCAACTTGGTCGCAGCGGCGACTTGCGCAAGATAGCGGAATTGATGACACCGACAACTTTGTCGATCCAGGTCGTTGCGACGAGGAGCAACGGAGACGAGAGCAACGGTGTCGGAGCTTACCTCTCTCGCGTGTGCGAAAGGAGAAAAACGAAGGTTAGACCACCACGAATGGCGACAACGTTTTCGGCGCAGGAGACAACACTGACGGTGACTTTTGGGCCGACAAAGGAGATGTGCGACGACGCTAGTCTAGAGCCATGGAGCTAGAAGCCCCTAAGCCTCCTTTGGTTCTACACGGAAGAAGAAGAAAATCCTAAGCGCTTTCTGATTTGGGAATAAAAAATGGGCCTTTGGCACCAACATTCACCAACATTACCCTACAAATTCATTGCTGCACCCCTATCATCGTGGGCTTGGACCACACTGTTGAGAGGGTCGCACCTCTCACAAAAGTTGTGCATAAAAGAATGCAGTATAGTACTAGGAAGTGACTCCTAGGTCGTCTCTCAAGGACCAAATGTGGTTCAGTCTCAGATCAAACACATAGTGGGGGGATTTTGAAAGATTGTTTTTGTGCGGATAAAATTAAATTAAACTGACTGGAAATTAAACACGACTGAATTAAAAATGGCGAAGTAAATTCTAAAACAGTAAAATGAAATTAAGACAGTGAAAATGAAATTGGAACAGTAAAAATTCAAATAAAAAAATAGAATAGGAAATTGTTTCCCTCATCCAAAACCGTAGCCTTGTTTGATTTTTTTTTTAGTATGCAAAGTAAATAAAATTTGCTATCCATCTAAGCCATCAACGTGCCCTTTCACTCATGGGAGCCGTGCCACTTCTTCATACTTCCCATTCCCATTCTTCAAATGAAAGAAAAAAAATAATAAAAATAAAAATAAAAAATAAAATAAAATAAAATAAAATATTTAAATTGGTCTTAACATGATACACTTCACGTAACCACTCCACATTCTTTAATTAAAGAATTTACAATTCTCATCCAAGAAGGTGTTCTCTTCTATTCCAAACCAATTGCTGAGCACACCAAACTCCCACACGTAGCCTCCACCTTCATTTTTTATTCATCATGGCATGTGTCATACTTCTAGACAATCCTTTTTCTAATTTTTCACACAACGAAATGAACTCTTTGACCACTCCCTGCACCGTTCTATACTTCATTCTAACAAAACCAAAGACTTATCTCTTCCTAATAATTAAACAAATATCATACCCCAGTGAATATTGAATGTGACATGCAGTGACAAATGCTAGGCTAATGAAATAGATATGCAACAAATAAACTAATCATTCAAATACAATTCATAGTGGAACTGACACTAGATAAAAACATTAACAGCAAAGAGAATAAAGCTACTTCAGTCAAGCTTTCGAATGTATACAATAAGAAAGTGATTCTTAGTTCAAGCATTAATAAACAAACCAAACCTATTCAAACTAAGCTCAATTCCTTTTGGACACCGTGCTTACAGAAAACTCAACCGGAGGCTCTTGCTTGGTGGCAGCTAAACGCATTTCTCCTTTCCTTGCTCTCCAACCAGTTTGTTTTTCTCCAGAGAACTCCAGCCAAGAGAGTAGTGTCCAGATCCCAAGTAGCAGCCCTCCAACAAAGACGTTCACAGCCAAAAGTTTCAAAACCAAAAACCCAGAGTGTGTGTGTGTTGCCGTCAGTTCCCCAGAAAAATTTTTAGAACTACCATCCTCCTCCAAAAACCTCAAGACCGAGAGTGTAAAAAAAAAGTGCCCCTGCAAGTGGCGGCTGCTCCTTCCCTTAGGCCGTGAGTTCCTTTAATGAGGGTGGGGTCCGCACAAAAGAAAAACCCTAGGGTCCAAGTCACTCATTTCTAATTTTTTTTGGGTCTAATCTAATTTACCAAAAATTGACCCAAAATATAAGAGTTGATTCAAAAATTCTAAACTACTGAATTACAATTTAATTAATTCAAAAATGCCTCTGTGGAGAGTCTTGAATTTATTTGGCATTCTTCCTGATGTCCCAAAATGTATTTCCGCAATTTTCCTGCACTTCAAAAATGCACTTAATCAGCTCAGAAAACCCAAATTAGCACAATTACAAATTTCCGACCAAATTAAGCAGAATTCGGAAAACGGGGAAATAACAAACAATTAAACACAATTCCCTGGTTTATTTAAGTGCAATAAACTAAATATAATTCAAGAAATAACGACTCATCACACACACACCCCTGGGTTTTCCTCTTACTCAGCCTTTTTTTGTTTTAATTGTTGTTTGAATTTTATTTTATGCTATTGTGTTTTTGTTGATTATTAGTTTTTTTTTATTGCTGCATGGGACCTCTTTTAAGATAACCCCACCCCTTTGCCTTGTGTTTTATTTTATTAGGCTTGTTTGTCTGCTGTATTCCATTTCACACACTCATTTTTCTAATGAAAATATCTAATAAAAATAAAAATAAATAAATAAAAAGATAAAAAGAAAAAAGATAAAATTATAAAATTAAAAAAAATGGTTTTAGGACATCTGATACATCTCCGTTTGCAAATAAATAAATAAAATTTTGATTTGTTATTTTTTTATTATATAGATTATAAAATAACAAAAATAGCCTTACTGTTCTGATACATCCTAGAAGATGCAGAGGAGCAGAACCGAGAGATTGGAGGCGCAAGGAGACTTGAACAGCAGCTGAAACCAATGGAACAGTAGCAGTAGCAGCTGCAGATTGTGGTGCAGAATTGGAATTTCAGGAGCAGATTGGTGAAGAACTTAGGATGTGAAGCAGCGGATGAGAGGTGTTTATGGTGAATGGAGATGGAGGCTAGCTTGGAGAGGTGATTCACAACTGATAACAGTTGAAAAACTGTTATTTTCATGCTTAAAATTGATACTAAAAGCAACCTTTATACTTAGAAACTAGCTTGAAATCATGCTTTTCTTCATATTTTTAGAAATAAGAGAGCTGGACAGGTTTATGCTTGATTTCAGTGTTTTTGTGCAGGTTTTAAGGTGAATTTGGTGAAAGAAGTGAAGAAGGAGAGAGATGAAATCAGAAAAGACATCAAAAAGTGCAAAAGGAGAAGCCGAAGTCACCGCTCAGCGGCAGTTTACCGCTCAGCGGCACTCAGGCACTCACGGGAGATCCGCTGAGGGGCAAAATGGCCGCTGAGGGGAGAAAACAAGACACGCACTTACCGCTGAGCGGTAATTTACCGCTAAGCGGCACTTTAATGGGCTTGGACCTAAGTTTTTGTAATTTACGAATGGTATTTAAGCTTTAGGGTTTCCTAGGGTTAGGTATCTTTGGCTGGAACGAAGCAAACACTCTCTCTTCCACCCCTTTGAAGGAAGATCTTGGATGCTGAGGCTTCCTCTTCACCTTTTTAGGGTTTATTCTTTCATTCTTTCATTGTAATTCATCTAGGTTCACCATGAATATGGTGAACTAAACTCTGTATGTTTGTTGGGGAATCAATGTAATCTTGTGAAACTCTCATATATGGAATCTGTTTTTACATCTTTTAATTAAGACTTATGCTTTCTTTTCATCATTAGTTAGGGTTTTTCCTCTTTGCTTAATGCTTGCATTGTTTAACTCATTCGATGCATGATTATTGGTTTTGTCGATACGGGCACGTACGGGGAAGTCTAGATCCGGGGAATTTCTCCCAATATGATATTGGTTGTCGTTAAGCTCCTGCACTTATGAACTGATCATTAGGAATGCTAGGAATTGTATGAACTCGTGATTAGGGAGAAGCCTTCTAGAAAGGTACTTTAGAGAGTGGCATTAACAATGATGATTTGAATGTTGAATTCCTAAAATATATGAGAGTGGATAAGATGAAATTGACCCCCAACAACATATTCATACATAAATTTCATTGAAAGTGTTTATCTTTTGCTTTTTGCCATTGATCAAAACTTCATGCATACATGTTTATTTTCTGTCTTGCATATTAAACTCCAAATATTTCGTCTTTAAGTCTTAGTTAATCAAACAATCACACAACTAAACTAGGCCGTGAGTCCTTTGGGAAGAACGATACTTGGTCTTACCAAGTTTATTACTTGAACGATTCGGTCATACTTGCCGATTGAAAAACAAGTTTGTGACATCATATTTTGGTGTTCATAAATTTGTCCATCAACAACTCAGAAGGCTTCCTAGATTGGAAGGAATTTGCAATGGAAATCAAGCTAAGAAGAGACTCTTGGAGAAGGAATTTACTATGCATTTCAGCAGAAATTCTTTACTAAAAATCCAAAAGTGATTTACAAGCTTTTCCTATGAGATTTTATAGATTAATCTCAAGGCTTTAAGCAAGCAATTTTCACGTTGTAGATCTGAACCCATGTGCTACATGTATGGCTTCTAAAACACGTGAAAATTGAGTTTTATGTGAAAAAAACATTTACTAATGCAGCCCCATAGAAGGATAAGTACACCCCTTTTTGTATAGAAATGTTTTTTTTACCCTTCTCCATGTTTTGGCAGATTTGGCATATCTTCTTGTTCTCCAATTTTCCATCCAAAGATAGCAAATAGTACTTGACCTTGAGGAGAATATTCATCTTGGAGCTTTTTGGCCATTCCTCTTGTGATGGGTCCTATGGTGTTAGACCTTCTTGTATCATCCCCTCCCTCTTGAGAAGGATTTACCCTCAAATCCAAAAGATCTTCATCTTCACTATCAAATCCTGCAAAAGGTTTAAGATCAGATACATTGAAGGTAGCATGAACACCATATTCAGGAGGAAGATCAAGTTGATATGCATTGTTATTAATCCTCCTGATCACTCTAAAGGGTCCATCTGCTCTAGGATTGAGTTTAGATTTTCTTAGTTGAGGAAATCTTTCCTTTCTAAGATGAATCCAAACTAAATCTCCTTCATTGAAGATTAACTCTTTCTTACCATTATTATGTTTCTTGGCATATTTCTCATTTTGTTGTTGAATTTGAATTTTAACCCTTTGATGTAAATCTTTGATAAATTTAGATTTAGATACCCCATCTTGATGAACAAAATCAATAGAATTTGGAAGGGGTATTAAATCCATGGGTGTCAAAGGATTAAAACCATAAACAACTTCAAAAGGAGACAATTTAGTAGTTCCATGAACTACTCTATTGTAGGCAAACTCAACATGAGGTAGGTACTCATCCCAAGATTTGTGATTTCCTTTAAGAACTACCCTTAGTAAAGTGGAAAGAGATCTATTGACTACTTCAGTTTGACCATCTGTTTGAGGATGGCAAGTAGTAGAAAAAGATAACTTAGTCCCTAATCTAGACCATAAGGTCCGCCAAAAGTGACTAAGAAATTTTGTATCTCTATCCGAAACTATTACCTTAGGTAACCCATGAAGTTTAACCACATCTCTAAAGAATAACTTTGCAATGTTGCTTGCATCATCTACTTTGTGGCAAGGTATAAAATGAGCCATTTTGCTAAATCTATCTACCACCACAAAGATAGAATCAAAACCCCTAGAAGTTTTGGGAAGACCTAACACAAAATCCATACTTATCTCTTCCCAAGGGGTGGAAGCAACATTCAAAGGAGTATACAGTCCATGAGGCATTGATTTAGATTTAGCTTCTAAACAAGTTATACACTTAAAGCAATGCCTTTGAACATCCCTTCTCATGTGAGGCCAAAAGAATTTTTCTTTCAACATGCCAAGGGTCTTTTCTACCCCAAAATGTCCCATTAATCCTCCCTCATGTGTCTCTTTAACAAGGAGTTTTCTATGTGAACCTTGAGGAATGCAAATTTTTCCTTCTTTAAAAAGATACCCCTCTTTCACATAGAATCCTCCTTGAGGTTTATTGAGACATTCCTCATAGATATGAGCAAAATCAAGATCTTGTGAATATAATTCAAGAATGTTATTAAATCCAAGAATTTGAGCTCCCAATGTGGCTAATAGATTAATTTTTCTTGACAAAGCATCAGCCACCACATTGGATTTTCCTTTCTTGTATTTAATAACATAAGTGAATTGTTCAATGAATTCCAACCACTTAGCATGCCTCTTTTGTAACTTGTGTTGACTCTTCAAATACTTAAGTGATTCATGATCACTATGAATGATAAACTCCTTGGCAACAAGATAATGTTCCCAAGTTTGAAGAGCCCTCACAAGTGCATAGAGTTCTTTGTCATAGGTGGGGTAATTACAAGAGGCACCATGAAGTTTTTCACTAAAGTATGCAATTGGGTGTCCTTCTTGTAATAATACTGCACCTATGCCAAATCCTGAAGCATCACATTCTAGCTCAAAAGTTTTGGAAAAATTTGGCAAAGCTAGAATGGGTGCTTGTGTAAGCTTCTCTTTGAGTAGCTCAAAAGCTTTTTGTTGTTTATCCCCCCAATGGAATGTAACATCTTTTTTCACCAACTCATTGAGGGGTGAAGCAAGACTAGAGAAGTTAGGAACAAATCTTCTGTAAAAGCTTGCCAACCCATGGAAGCTCCTTACTTCTCCTACATTCTTTGGAGGAGGCCAATCTTGGATGGCCTTTATTTTTTCTGGGTCCACATGAACCCCATTTTTGGTGACCACAAAGCCAAGAAATATGACACTATCAACACAAAAGGTACACTTGTCAAAGTTTGCAAACAATTTGTGTGTTCTAAGAATTGTTAAAACAATTCTCAAATGATTTTCATGAGTTTGCAAATTTTGACTATATACCAAGATGTCATCAAAGTAGACAACTACAAACTTCCCAATGCAATCCCTAAGGACATGATTCATAAGTCTCATGAATGTGCTTGGAGCATTTGTAAGACCAAAAGGCATAACTAGCCATTCATATAATCCAAACTTGGTCTTAAAGGCAGTTTTCCATTCATCACCTTCTTTAATTCTTATTTGGTGATAGCCACTTTTTAAATCTACCTTTGAAAATATTTGTGCTCCATGCAATTCATCCAACATATCATCAAGCCTAGGAATGGGATGTCTATACTTGATTGTGATGTTGTTGATAGCTCTACAATCACAACACATGCGCCACTTCCCATCTTTTTTTGGTACAAGTAACACTGGTACAGCACAGGGACTTAGACTCTTTTGAACTAAGCCTTTATCTAGCAACTCTTGAACTTGTGTCTCAATCTCCTTAGTTTCTTGGGGGTTTGTCCTATAGGCTGGCCTATTAGGAAGAACTGCCCCTGGAATGAAATCAATTTGATGTTCAATTCCTCTTATGGGTGGGAGCCCTTTTGGAATTTCTTGTGGAAATAGATCATCAAATTCTTTCAAAAGTTTTTGAATGGATGGAGAAGGAGTTGAAGTCTTTGAATTACTAGATGTGCATGTAAGTGTCCCTTGACAAAGAAGAAGATATGAAGGTTGCTCAACTTGAAGTGTATTGATTAAAGTCTTTTTGTTTAAAAGGACTTCATGTTGAGTGACCTTAGGTGGCACACTTGTTGCTATACCTTCCTTTCTTTTTGACTTTTTCTTTTGATCATGTTCTTGCTTTCTTAAGGACTTCATTTGTGCTTGATCCTTAGCCACTTGGGTAGGAGTCAAAGGATGAAGCACAAACTTCTTGTCCTTTTGATGGATAGTGATGGTATTGGTTAGACCATGATGGATAGTTTGATGATCAAATTGCCATGGTCTCCCCAATAACACATGACATGCTTACATGGGAACTATATCACATAAAACTTCATCTTTGAAGTTCCCAATGGAAAATGCCAACTTCACTTGATTCTTGACTATTATATCCCCATCTTCATTTAGCCAATGAAGTTTATAAGGTTTTGGATGGGGTATAATATCAAGCTTCAACTTCTCAACCAACCTTGTGCTACAACAATTGCAACAAGATCCACTATCAACAATGAGAGAACAATGATTTTCTTGAATTTTACATCTTGTGTGAAAGATGTTCTCTCTTTGTGATATGTGTTCAAGACTTGGTTGGTTGCTAAGTATCCTTCTCACCATGAGAAGTTGCCCATCATCAGCATATATTTCCTCTTCCCTCTCTTCTTCCTCACTATCACTTGTACTAGTTGGGGTGTCACTTTCACTACTATAAATGTCCTTGCCTTTCAAAATAATGTTTCTTTTTGTAGGACATTGAGTAGCTACATGACCCCTTCCTAGACATTTGAAGCATTTGATTTCACTTGTTCTGGTGTGTGAGGGTGTTTCTTTCTTGGGTCTCTCTTCTATTTTGGCTAGAGGTTTAAATGGCTCTTTTTCTTTAAAAATTTTCTTTTCAAAAGTAGGTTGAACTTGAATTCTTTTAGAAGAAGATTTTCTCAAGTTTTGTTGTTCTACCTTTATACACATTTGAACAAGATCATTCAAATCTCTATAAGGTAGAAGTTCAACCCTATCTCTTATGTCAAAATTGAGCCCACTTAAAAATCTAGCTAAAGTAGTTTCTGGACCTTCTACTATGCCTGCCCTCATCATATACAACTCCATCTTTTGTCTATATTCCTCAACTGTCATAGACCTTTGTTGTAACCTTTGGAGTTTATCCATGAGTTCTCTATTGTAGTAGGAGGGAATGTGTCTCCTCCTAAGGGCAGACTTGAGATCATTCCAATAGTGGATGGGAGGAGCTTTATGTCTAAGCCTCTCTTGGACCAAGGCAGTCCACCAATACATTGCATACCCTTGAAAGCTTAGGGTAGCTAGAGAGACCTTCCTCTCTTCACTCACTTGGTGGCATTCAAATAATTGTTCCACCTTCATCTCCCAATCAAGATAAGCCTCTACATTGTCCTTCCCATGGAAGTGAGGCAACACCACATTGACTTCTTTAGGGGGTGGGGGTGCATGAGAATTTCTCCTATGCCTTCTAGAAGTAGAAGGCTGATGAGGGTAATAATCACCCAGACTCATAGACATCCCTCCCTCTTGAGAGTTTTCACTCTGACTTCCCCTAGACTTACTTTTCCTTATCATTCTCAACTCATCTTGAATAACAGCATTTTGAAGCTCTCTATTGGCTTTCTCTTCATTCATTTCTCTTCTTATTTCCTTGAATTCATTAACTAAAGTTTGAAGAGAAAAATGTTCTTTTTCACTATCACTAATCCTAGGAGAATGCCTTCTAGACATTATGATGGACTTAAATGTTATTCTTGAAGTAAAGACTAAAGATTTTCACTTGAAAGCAATATTCCAGGTAAGGGAGGTGATTCACTAGGAATGCTTAAGTACCAAGCCTTATCCTTGCCAAATATGCTTCTAGTTACTTACTAGAGTCCTTAGATCAAAATCACTCTTAAATCCACTTAAGTCTTAAAGACAACAAAGAAAACACAAAGCAAAGAAAAGAACACAACCTAACTCTAACTTCGGACCCCTAAGAGAGCTTCCTATTCGCACAAGATATATACTATCTATGCGAGAATTGGAAAAGCAATTAAAGTGAGGTCTCCTAGGTGAGGCTTAGACTTTGGATCTAAGACACACTCACCGACTACTCAATTTTTGGTTGTGAGACTTCTTTTGAGTCTAGTTACAAATGAGGTAAGAGCACTTGTGAACTCTAGCACCTCACTTGCTTGGATTTAGAACTTACAACCAAAGAAAACCAATGGAAATTACAAAGAAATTTGGTAAATTGGAAAGGAAAAGTTAGAATAGGCTAAGGAAAACAATGTGTGCAGCTTTAGTTGCTCTCAAAGAACTTGAATCTACTGGATTCCAAACAATTCTCTCAGCTGCAAAGTGCTTAAACAGAGAAATTAATTTTTCTGCAGTATAAAACTCTGCTGCAAGTCACGGTTTTTCCTTCTTCAAGACTCAACTTCATTCACTTTCCTCACCAATTGAACTTCCTTTGATGCTTCCACTTGCATTGAGCCATTTGAATTATAGTTCACCTATCCAACAAGCCAGTTAATCACAGAAACTACCACCACAATTGCCAACAAAATCACATCCAATTGACAGCAACACCAGGACTTTTGTCAAACAGCTGGTGTGCAGAGTGTTCAAAATTCAGAAAAACAAACAATTAAATGGCTATTAATCACGGTGGCACATCAAAATGATCTTAGGAATGGCTCTAGAACAGATTTAAAACGCAATAAAATACCAGAAACCAGAATCAAGCACGAAATAGCTATGCAATAAAAGTGGACCAAACTGTTTGTTGAAATGTCTCAATGAACTTGCATTAATTGTTGACAGCAATGTTCAAAGGTGCAACCAGAATTTTGAAAACAGGATGTATTGGTCCTATTCTGCCTTTTAATGTTTTAATTACTCTTTTTAACTTGAACTTTTGATATGTTATGGACCAATGGCTTTTACTACATCCACTCTTATTGAATCAAACAGCCAAACTTTGAATCTCTGGACCAAAAAAATTTACTGCATAGCTCTTGGCAGCCAGCACAAGTCTACCCAGAAAAATGACCAAATGCACAGTACATTTTATATGCTCATTCCAATGACTTAAACATATTTCAATGATGAGTGAAGACTTGCAGAAACAGCTATAATGAGCTAAATCACTGTGTAACAGAATTGGAATACTGCAGTGGTCATTTTCAGCTCAAATTCACAACCACAAGGTTCAAAATGTAGATTGGCTTTGATTCTGGATTAAAAGTATCAAAAGGAGTCTGAAAATGGTATTTGAAAGTTGCTCAACACAGCAGAATCAACTTAAAAATGATTGGCAATGATCTAGTACCAATCCAACTCAAATTATGCAGAATTTTTAACTCAAAACACTTGCAGATCGGCTACTGCATTTTTGATGCTTACAACATTACAAAACACTTGGAATCAAATCATTTCATGTTCCAAATGATTCAGACATTAACTCATTCAATTGTTGTTCAATAGAACAGTGCACAATGCTAAATGAACAATGAAGTTTTTGTTACAGTAGTAACACTTTCTGGAATAACAGAACAGAACTAAAAAAACCATGCAGATCTGAGTTTGGTTGGCAAATTTAAACACCTGAGCTCATCTCTTGATTGTTCATTGCTCTTAATTGGTGTAGCCATATCCAAAACTTGGTTAAAAACCAGATTTGATGACAAAACAGCAAATTAACCAAACATGACTAAGACAAAACGGAATTGATGCTCAAATGATTAAAATGACTCAAAACAGCAAGAGATAACCGAATAAAATGATGATAGACTCAAGCAAATAGAGCTGGTATCAATAAAACTCAAAACATAGAAGCCTAAACACATCATAGATGCTGAAACAGAAACAGACTTCAGAATAACCACAAGACATAGTAGGAATTGAATAACAGTTTGGAAAATGAAAGATGAAACCACTTATCTCACGGTTCAAGTTAGAACCTAAGCTCTGAATACCACTTGATACATCCTAGAAGATGTAGAGGAGCAGAACCGAGAGATTGGAGGCGCAAGGAGACTTGAACAGCAGCTGAAACCAATGGAACAGTAGCAGTAGCAGCTGCAGATTGTGGTGCAGAATTGGAATTTCAGGAGCAGATTGGTGAAGAACTTAGGATGTGAAGCAGCGGATGAGAGGTGTTTATGGTGAATGGAGATGGAGGCTAGCTTGGAGTGGTGATTCACAACTTAGAAGGCTTCCTAGATTGGAAGGAAGTTGCAATGGAAATCAAGCTAAGACGAGACTCTTGGAGAAGGAATTTACTATGCATTTCAGCAGAAATTCTTTACTAAAAATCCAAAAGTGATTTACAAGCTTTTCCTATGAGATTTTATAGATTAATCTCAAGGCTTTAAGCAAGCAATTTTCACGTTGTAGATCTGAACCCATGTGCTACATGTATGGCTTCTAAAACACGTGAAAATTGAGTTTTATGTGAAAAAAACATTTACTAATGCAGCCCCATAGAAGGATAAGTACACCCCTTTTTGTATAGAAATGTCCTTTTTACCCTTCTCCATGTTTTGGCAGATTTGGCATATCTTCTTGTTCTCCAATTTTCCATCCAAAGATAGCAAATAGTACTTGACCTTGAGGAGAATATTCATCTTGGAGCTTTTTGGCCATTCCTCTTGTGATGGGTCCTATGGTGTTAGACCTTCTTGTATCATGTTCCTTAATTATTTAGTACCCTTTTAATAGGTATAGTATAATTTTATTTTGTTTCAATTTTAGGTCTCTTTAAACATACTTACGTAAATAGTACTTTTACTTTATATTTTATAATTTCATTTTAAATACTTATGTAAATAATATCATTGTTTCATTTCAAATACTTAGTAAATGTTATTCTTATTTTATATTAAATCCTTAGGTAACTATTATTACTATTTTTATAATCTATTTTAAATATTTTTGTAAATACTATTTTTATATTATAAAAATTACAAAAAAAATGAAAGGTAAAAAGTAAAAATTATAAAGCAAAAAAAATAATTAAATATCGTTCTAATGATATGAGTACTCGTGCGATCGTCCGCATCAGCCTAGTACTTAATATCCTCAATGCTAAAGAATTTAAATAATGGTATGAGTGCTCGTGCGATCGTCCGCATCAGCCTAGCACTCAATACCCTCAAGTTTCCTAAATAAGTAAATAATGGTATTAGCACATGTGTGATCGCTCGCATCGTCCTTATGCTGAAAACCTTTTTTCTTTCTTTTATAAAAAATACCAAAACAATATTTTAAAGGTTAAGTAGATGTGTGATCGCTCGTATCGTCCTTGTGCTAAAAACCTTTTCTCTTTCTTTTATAAAAAAATACCAAAAAAAATATTTTAAAGGTTAAACACATGTGTGATCGCTCGCATCGCCCTTGTGCTAAAAGCCTTTTATCTTTCTTTTATATTAAAAAAAATACCAAATTTTTTTTTAAAGGTTAAGCACATGTGTGATCGCTCGCATCGTCCTTGTGCTAAAAACCTTTTCTCTTTCTTTTATAAGAAAAAAATACCAAAAATATTTTAAAGGTTAAGCACATGTGTGATCGCTCGCATCGTCCTTGTGCTAAAAAACTTTTTCCCTTTCTTATATAAAAATACCAAAAAAATAAAATCTTCAAAAACTAAAAGCATCAACACTTTCAAGGAAATAAACAGTCTTTCGGCCAGAACTATGTGATCCTTGATTCTCCATCAAGAGTGGAGATACGTAGGAGCAAGGCTGGTCCTTGTCAGGTTCACTTCCCAAAATCCAAAATATTTAAAAAAAAATTTTCAAACCATTTCCAAACAAACTTCTCAAACAGTTTCAAAAGAACTACGTAACCCTGATTTCTCATTCTGAATGAGAATACGTAGGAGCAAGGTCAATCCTTGTTGGGCCCAAAAAATTAAAAAATATATTTTGTTTCTTTAGAGTTTTATTTTAGGGGATAGTTAAACATTTTGAAAACCACATCATATTCGCGTATTTAGTTAAAGGTACTGCCTTAAAGTAGGCGTTGTAGGGTGCTAATACCTTCCCTACACGTACTTGATGACAAATTTATGAACACCGAAAAACGGCGCCACAAACTTGTTTAACAATCGGCAAGTGTGACCGAATCGTATCAAGTAATAAAACAAGGTAAGACCAAGTATCGTTTTCCCAAAGGACTCACGGCCTAGTTTAGCTATGTGATTTGTTGATTATTTAAGACTTAAGAACAAATTGATTATAGGTTTTAATGCAAAAGACAATAACTAAACATGTATGCATGAATTTGATCAATGGTAAAGAACAAAACAAACACTTCAATGAATTATATGAATGAGTATGTTGTTGGGGTTATCAATTTTATCTTATCCACTCTCATATATTTTCAGGAATTCATCATTCTTATCATCAATGCTAATGCCACTCTATAAATTACCTTGCAAGAAGGCTTATCCCTAATTACGAGTTCATACAATTCCTATCATTCCTAGTAATTAGTTCTTAAAGTTCAGGAGCTTAAAGGCAACCAATATGCTATTGGGAGAAATTCCCCGGATCTAGACTTCCCCGTACGTTCCCGTATCCACAAAATCAATAATCATGGCAATGAATGACTTAAACAAAGCAAGCAATAAGCAAAGAGGAAAAACCCTAGCTAAAGATGAAAGAAAGCGTATATCTTAATATAAGACATTAAATCAAATTCCATATATGAGAGTTTCACAAGACTACATTGATTCCCCAACAACAATACAAGGTTTAGTACACCATATTCATGGTGAAACTAGATGAACAATAATGAAAGAATGAAAGATAGAACCCTAGAAAGAGGAGGAGGTAGCCTGAGCATCCAAGATCGTCCTTCAAGGGGTGGAAAAGAGAGTGTTTGCTTCATCTCTGCCAAAGATATAAACCCTAGGACGTCCTAAAGCTTATATACTATTCTAAAATTACAGAAAATTAGGCCCAAGCCCAAAAATAGTGCCGCTCAGCGGTAAGTGCGTGAGTTGTTTTTCTCCCCTCAGCGGCCTTTTCACCCCTCAACGGATCCAACGTGACTGCCTGAGTGCCGCTCAGCGGTAAACTGCCGCTGAGCGGCAGTTGCGGCTTCTCCTTTTGCACTTTTTGATGTCTTTTCTGATTCCATCTCTATCCTTCTTCACTTCTTTCACCAAATTCACCTTAAAACCTGCACAAAAACACTGAAATCAAGCATAAACCTGTCCAGCTCTCTTATTTCTAAAAATATGACCAAAAGCACGATTTCAAGCTAGTTTCTAAGTGTTAAAGGTTGCTTTTAGTATCAATTTTAAGCATGAAAATAACAGTTTTTCAACTGTTATCAGTAACCGACTCTCGAACCCAGAATCTGATTTTTCCTAGACCATGCCTTATCATTTTATGGTTTTTCCGTAGTTTTCGAGAATAAACTATGGTGGCGATTCCAAATCTCTTTACAAAACCCGTTCCTTTTTTTGGATCGTCGTCCCGTCGCGATTCCGGTTGCGACAGATCCAAAAGATCAAGAAAAGACTGCATTTACATGTCCTTTTTGGTGTTTTTTCTTATAGAAAGATGCCATTTGGATTATGTAATGCCCCAGCCACATTTCAAAGCTATATGCAGGCAATTTTTTCAGATCTCATAGAAAAGTGTATTGAAGTCTTCATGGATGATTTCTCTGTCTTTGGAGATTCCTTTCATAAGTGTTTGATGAATCTGGACACTGTTCACAAAAGATGTGTTCAGACGAATCTGATACTTAATTGGGAAAAATGTCATTTTATGGTAACGGAAGGAATTGTGTTGGGGCATAAGATTTCTTCTAAAGGGATTGAAGTAGAGAAAGCCAAAGTAGAGATTATTGAGAAATTTCCTCCACCAATAAATGTGAAAGGAATTAGAAGCTTCTTAGGTCATGCTAGATTTTATAGAAGATTTATTAAAGATTTCTCAAAAATTGCAAAACCACTGAATAATTTGTTGGTTAAAGATATACCTTTTGTGATGAATGATGAATGTTTGAAAGTTTTTGATACATTGAAAAGCAAATTGATTTCAGCCCCAATGATTGTATCTCCAGATTGGAATCAAAAGTTTGAATTAATGTGTGATGCTAGTGATTATGCAATAGGATCCGTCCTTGGTCAGAGGAAAGGAAAGGTATTTCATACTATCTATTATGCTAGCAAAGTGTTGAATGATGCCCAGTTAAATTATGCTACCACTGAGAAGGAGTTTCCGGCTATAGTTTATGCTTTAGAGAAATTAAGATCTTATCTCATAGGGTCTAAGGTGATTATCTACACAGATCATTCAGGTATAAAATATTTGTTGACAAAGCCAGATTCTAAACCTCGTCTGATTAGATGGGTGTTGCTACTACAAGAGTTTGATGTAGAAATCCGTGATAAAAAGGGGAGTGAAAATTTGATTGCTGATCACTTATCCAGGCTAGTTAATACTGAGGTTACTAGCAAAGAAATAGAAATTTGGGAATCTTTTTTAGATGAAACACTCATCAAAAGAGGTCATGGTTTGCTGATATAGAAAATTTTAAAGCTGTAGGGGTAATTCCAGAAGATCTTAGTTGGCAACAAAGAAAGAAATTTTTACATGATGCCAAGCAGTTTATGTGGGATGATCCTTATTTGTTTAAAATAGGAGCAGATAATCTCTTGAGGCGATGTGTTACAAATCAAGATGCTGAAGGAAATCTCTGGCATTGCCATGATTCACCTTATGTAGGACATTTCAATGGAGAAAGAACTGCAGCAAAAGTTCTCCAATCAGGTTTTTATTGGCCTACTTTATTTAAAGATGCTCATAATCATGCCAGGAATTGTGTCAGGTGTCAAAGGACTGGAAATATTTCAAGGCGTCATGAAATGCCATTACAGGGCATTTTAGAAGTTGAAATCTTTGTAGGACCATTTCCACCATCTTTCAACAAGGAATACATTTTGGTGGCTATAGATTATGTGAGTAAATGGGTAGAAGCATTGGCATGTCCTAAAAATGATGCAAGCACTGTGATTAAATTTCTAAAGAAGCAGATCTTTACACGTTTTGGAACTCCTACAGTACTCATTAGTGATGGAGGATCTCATTTTTGCAATTATCAGCTATCTAAGGTACTCAAACATTATGGCATGAGACATAAGGTAGCTGCACCTTATCATCCATAGACTAATGGGCAAGCTGAAGTATCTAATAGATAAATCAAGCGAATATTGGAGAAAATAGTTGCTACGTCAAGGAAGGATTGGTCACATAAACTTGATGATACTCTCTGGGCATACATGATTGCAATGAAGACATCTATGGGTTTATCACCTTATCAGCTTGTCTATGGGAAAGCATGTCATTTACCAGTGGAGATGGAACATAAAGCTCTATGGGCGCTTAAATTTCTGAATTTTGATCCTACTGAAACTCAAAATAAGCGTAGAAGGCAAATGTTGGAACTTGAAGAAATGCAGTTGCATGCATATGATTCATCCAGACACTACAAAGAAAAGGTAAAGTTCTATCATGACAGGAAGTTGATAAAGAAAGTTTTCAATCTAGGACAATAGGTGCTATTGTTCAATTCAAGATTGAAGCTGTTTCTTGGGAAGTTGAAGTCAAAGTGATCTGGACCATTCATAATGAAAAATTTGCATTCACATGGAGCAATTGAATTAGTTAATCCAGCTGATAATGATCAACAAAATAGCTGGTTGGTGAACAGTCGATGTTTCAAGCATTATTTAGGAGGAGAAGTAGAGCAATTATCCACAGTGATGAAGTTGGTGGATCCTTGAACTATTTTGGGCCAGGCTCGTGACGTTAAACAAACACTTACTGGGAGGAAACCTAGTGTTTTGTAATTTTGAACTTATTTGCTTCTATTTTTATAATAGGGTTGATGTACTCAATTTGAAACTTGTCTGTTATGGTGGTTTACTTGTGACTATTGTGTGATAAGTAATGCTTGATGATGTTTTGATCTTGATTGATGATTGAGAATGTGCACGTTATATGCTTATATAGGCGGTTCACGAGCTATGTGAACAAATGCATGATGCTATGATTGTGATTATGATGCTAAGCAGGACGTGTATTTGGAATATGAATGAACTTATTTGTGAGATTTTGAGCTCCAGAGTTGTTGTTGAATAGTATTACTATGAAAGCATGAATGACTTTGCCCAGGTTTTCTATGATTGAATCACTTTCTTGTTTGCATCATATGATCAAGGTCATTTGTCGGTACCCTCTATTAGCCAAATACATGAATTTAGCCACTAAAAGAGATCACTATGTGTTTTATCCTTTGAACCCGTAGTCTTGAACATGATTTCAAAATCCTTTTTGAAAAGCTTTACCTTGAGTTAAGTTGAAATTATTTTGTGGTATTGATAAATGTTCAAGTTTGGGGTTGTTGGAGAATAGAAAGGGAAAATAAAAAGCATTGAGCCGAAAGAGCATGTGAAAAGCAAAAGAAAAAGAAGAGAAAAACTCAATGCAAAAGAAAGCTGGAAATACTTAAGAATGATTGTGTTTTAGATGATTCTCTTAACTCAAGGGTTTTGTGATCCAGAAAAACCAATTGTTATTGTTAGCCCAGCCACATTATAAGCCATTGAAAAGTCCTTTTGATGATGCTTGCTTGTGAGTGTTTTTGATTGTGGTTAAATCAAAGGCAAAGTTTGATTCATGTGACATTGTGATGATAAAGTGAATGAGTAAATTTCTCCTATATACTTGTGTGTTGAGTGAAACACTTTATCTAGTAAGGATAGATTCCATAAGAACATCTTTGCTTAGTTGATTGATCATTCATGAAAATAGCATTTGTTGGAAATGATATGATTGAGTGAACCCTGAAAGCATATGCACATCTTGATTGAAGTTTTGTGATGAGCTAAATTGAGTATTTCCTTATCTTGAAAGAAAGATTTTTGAATGTGGTGAACCATTGAATGGATGGGTAGAAGATTGAGTTACATCTTATTTGCTTGAGGACAAGCAAAGTTCTAAGTTTGGGGTTGTGATAACAGTTGAAAAACTGTCATTTTTATACTTAAAATTTACTTCAATTACAACCTTTATGACTTACAAATTAGCTTGAACTAATGATTTTGTTGAATTATTGGAAATAATAGAGTTGGACAGGTTTTATGCTTGATTCCCTTGTTTTTTCAGGTTTTTACATGCTTTCTTTCATTAACAGTTAGGGTTTTTCCTCTTTGCTCAAAGCATGCATAGTTTAACTCATTCGATGTCATGATTATTGGTTTTGTCGATAAGGGAACGTACGGAGAAGTCTAGATATGGGGAATCTCTCCCAACAGTATATTATCAACCTAGAGATAGAAGTATGATGGTTGGTTGCCTTTAAGCTTCTGTTCACTGTAATGCATGATTAATTGATAGGGAGACAAGAGATTGTAAACTAGTGATTATGATTAGGCTTTCTTCGCCGCGGAATCGAGTTTAAAGTAATTTAGAAAATCGCATTAACATTAATGAAAAGAATGATGAATTCCTAAATACAAGAGAGTGAAAAAGATTAACTTGATAAACCCCAACAACATATTCATCCATATATTTGAATTCACGCTTTTGTTTCTTCCTGCCATTGATCATCATATGCATACATATTTACTTTTCAAGTCTTAATTAATCAATTAATCACTTTGTTCTCAAGTCTTAATTAAACAATTAATCACATAAGTGTCTAAGCCTTGAGTCTCTTGGGAAATGATACTTGGTCTTACAAGGATTATTACTTGCTATGATTCAATTACACTTGCCGAGAGGTAAAAACTCCACTTCCTATACTTCCTCCACTTCGTCCACGTCGTAGACTTCGTCAACTTCGTCCACTTCGTCAACTTCGTCCACTTCGTCAACTTCATTCACTTCGTCCACTTCCTCCAATTCCTCAACTTAGTCCCCTTTGTCCACTTCGTCCACTTCGTCCACTTCCTAAACTTTGTCAACTTCGTCCACTTCCTCAACTTCGTCAACTTCGTCCACATCCTCTAGTTCCTCAACTTCCTCAACTTCCTCCAGTTCCTCAAATTCGTGAACTTCGTCCACTTCCTCAACTTCGTCCACTTCCTCCACTTCCTCCACTTCGTCCACTTCGTCAACATCGTCCACTTTGTCCACTTCCTCCACTTCGTCCACTTCGTCAACTTCTCCACTTCGTCCACTTCCTCCACATCCGCCACTTCCTCCACTTCGTCCACTTCCTTCACTTCCTTAACTGCGTCCACTTCGTCCTCTGCGTCCACTTCGTCCACTTCCTCAACTTCCTCAACTTCGCCCACTTCCTCAACTTCCTACACTTCCTCCATTTCGTCCAATTCGTAGACTTCGTCAACATCGTCTACTTCCTCCACAATGTCAACTTCGTCCACTTCGCCACTTCGCCACTTCCTCCATTTCCTCCACTTCGTAGACTTCGTCAACTTCATCCACTTCGTCCACTTCCTCAGCTTCCTCCTCTTCCTCCACTTCCTCCATTTCGTCCACTTCGTAGACTTCATCAAGATCGTCCACTTCCTCCACAATGTCAACTTCGTCCACTTCGCCACTTCGCCACTTCGTCCACTTCCTCCACTTCACCACTTCCTCCACTTCCTCCACTTCGTAGACTTCGTCAACTTCATCCACTTCGTCCACTTCCTCAACTTCCTCCTCTTCCTCCACTTCCTCCATTTCGTCCACTTCGTAGACTTCGTCAACATCGTCCACTTCCTCCACAATGTCAACTTCGTCCACTTCGCCACTTTGCCACTCCGTCCACTTCCTCCCTTCGCCACTTCCTCCACTTCCTCCACTTGTAGACTTCGTCAACTTCATCCACTTCGTCCACTTCCTCAACTTCCTCCACTTCCTCCACTTCCTCCACTTCCCTCACATCCTCTACTTCGTCCACATCGTCCACTTCCTCCACTTCCTCCACAATGTCAACTTCGTTCACTTCGCCACTTCCTCAACTTCCTCCACTTCGTAGACTTCGTCAACTTCGTCCACTTCCTCAACTTCCTCCACTTCCTCCACTTCCTCCACTTCGTCCACTTCGTAGACTTCGTCCACTTCCTCCTCTTTGATGGACAAATTTATGATCACCAAAATATGATGTCACAAACTTGTTGAACAATCGGCAAGTATGACCGAATCGTTTCAAGTAATAAACTCGGTAAGACCAACTATCGTTCTCCCAAAGGACTCACGACCTAGTTTAGTTATGTGATTTGTTGATTAGCTAAGACTTAAGAACGAAATATTTGGAGTTTAATATGCAAGACAGAAAATAAACATGTATGCATGAGTTTTGATCAATGGCAAAAGCAAAAGACAAGCACTTTCAATGAAATATATAGGTGAATATGTTGTTGGGGTTCAATTTCATCTTATCCACTCTCATATATTTTAGGAATTCAACATTCAAGTCATCATTGTTAATGCCACTCTCTAAAGTACCTTTCAAGAAGGCTTCTCCCTAATTACGAGTTCATACAATTCCTAGCATTCCTAATAATTAGTTCATCAAGTGTAGGAGCTTAAAGACAACCAATATAATATTGGGAGAGATTCCCCGGATCTAGACTTCCCCGTACGTTCCCGTATCGACAAAATCAATAATCATGCATTGAATGAGTTAAACAAAGCAAGCATTAAGCAAAGAGGAAAAACCCTAACTAATGATGAAAGAAAGCATAAATCTTAGATTAAGATGCAAGCACAAATTCCATATATGAGAGCTTCAAAAGATTACATTGATTCCCCAACAAACATATAAGGTTTAGTTCACCATATTCATGGTGAACCTAGATGAACAATAATGAAAGAATGAAAGATAAAACCCTAGAAAGGTGAAGAGGTAGCCTGAGCATCCAAGATCCTCCTTCAAAGGGGTGGAGAAGAGAGTGTTTACTTTGTTTCTGCCAAAGATACCAACCCTAAGACATCTAGGTCTTTAAATAGGACATAAAAATAATAGAAAACGGGTACAGGCCCAAACAGATCATAAAATCGCATAAAACTGGCCCAAAACTCGTCTGTTTGACTTTTTGGTTGACTGGTTGACTTTTCTGGTTGACTGGTTGACTTTTCTGGTTTCTGGTTGACTTTTTTGATTCCATCTCTCTCCTTCTTCACTTCTTTCACTAAATTCACCTTAAAACCTGCACAAAAACACTGAAATCAAGCATAAACCTGTCCAGCTCTCTTATTTCTGAAAATATGGATAAAAGCATGATTTCAAGCTAGTTTCTAAGTGTAAAGGTTGCTTTTTGTGTCAATTTTAAGCATGAAAATAACAGTTTTTCAACTGTTATCACAACCCCAAACTTAGAACTTTGCTTGTCCTCAAGCAAACAAGATGTAACTCAATCTTCAACCAATTCATATGATGGTTCACTCATTCAAAAATCCTCTTTTTCAAGATAAGTAACAACTTCACTCAAACTTATGACCAAGAGTTCAATCAAGATGTGCACATGCTTTAGTGTTCACAAAGTCATTTAAATTCCAACAAATGCTATTTTTCATGAATGATCAATCAATTAAGCATGGATGTTCATGTGCTTATGGAATATTTCCTCACTAGGTAAAGTGTTTCACTAAACACACAAGTGTATAAGAGGTAACAAGTTTACAAGTTTACCACAATCAAAAACATTCACAAGCATGCATCATCACAAGGACTTTTCAATGGCTTATAATGTGGCTTGGCTAACAAGAAAATTGGTTTTTCTGGATCACAAAATCCTTGAGTTAAGAGAGTCATAACAACACAATTATTCTTATTCTTCCCAACTTGCCTTTGCATTTGCATTGAGCTTTGCTTCTTTTTCTTTTCTTTTCTTTTTCTTTTTTTCTTTGCATATTCTTACTTTTTAGCTCTTAGCTCAACGCTTTTCCTTTTTCATGTTTTCCCAACAACCCCAAACTTGAACATTTAAAAATACCACACAAGATCTTCTACTTAACTCAAGGTAAAGATTTTCAATCAAGGGTTTTCAGTGTATGTTCAAGGCTAAGGGTTCAAAGGATAGAACACAAAGTGTTCTCTTTTAGTGGGCTAACTTTATGAATTTGGCCAATAAAAAGGGTTCCAACAAACGGCCTTGATCATATGATGCAAAACAAGCAATTGATTCAATCATAGAAAACTTGGGCAAAATCATTCATGTTTCCAAAGTAATAACATTCAATCAATAACAACTCTGGAGCTCAAAACCTCACATATAAGCTCATTCACATTTGACATACACATCCTGCTTAATTTCACAATCACAATCATGATATCCTGCATTTGTTCACAAAGCTTGTGAATCACCTGTATAAGCATTTTAACGTGCACATCATCTCAACATCAATCAATCAATAAGCATCATCAAGCATTACTTATCAAACAATCACAGTTAATAGCAAACCATCACACAAACCAGGTTTCCAATAAAGTACATCAAACTCTAAAAAACATCAAATACTTACAGAATACTGGGTTGCCTCCCAGTGAGCGCTTGTTTAATGTCACGAGCCTGACCCAAACTTTCAAGGATCAACCAACAACATCATTGTGGAAAATTGTTGCACCTCTCTGATGGACAAATTTATGAACACCAAAATATGATGTCACAAACTTGTTTTTCAATCGGCAAGTATGACCGAATCGTTCAAGTAATAAACTTGGTAAGACCAAGTATCGTTCTTCCCAAAGGACTCACGGCCTAGTTTAGTTGTGTGGTTTCTTGATTAGCTAAGACTTAAAGACGAAATATTTGGGTTTTATATGCAAAAGACGAAAATTAAATATGTATGCATGAAGTTTTGATCAATGGCAAAAAGCAAAAGATAAACACTTTCAATGAAATTTATGTATGAATATGTTGTTGGGGGTCAATTTCATCTTATCCACTCTCATATATTTTAGGAATCCAACATTCAAATCATCATTGTTAATGCCACTCTCTAAAGTACCTTTCAAGAAGGCTTCTCCCTAATCACGAGTTCATACAATTCCTAGCATTCCTAATGATCAGTTCATAAGTGCAGGAGCTTAACGACAACCAATATCATATTGGGAGAAATTCCCCGGATCTAGACTTCCCCGTACGCGCCCGTATCGACAAAACCAATAATCATGCATCGAATGAGTTAAACAATGCAAGCATTAAGCAAAGAGGAAAAACCCTAACTAATGATGAAAGAAAGCATAGATCTTAAATAAAAGATGTAAAAACAAATTCCATATATGAGAGCTTCAAAAGATTACATTGATTCCCCAACAAACATACAAGGTTTAGTTCACCATATTCATGGTGAACCTAGATGAACAATAATGAAAGAATGAAAGAGATAGAAAAACCCGTGAAAGAGAAGAGGAGAGTTGTCACCATCTCCCAATCTACCCCAAGGGGTGGAAGAGAGAGTGTTTGCTTCGTTTCTGCCAAAGATACCTAACCCTAGGAAACCCTAAAGCTTAAATATCATTCGTAAATTACAAAAAATTAGGTCCAAGCCCATTAAAGTGCCGCTCAGCGGTAAAATACCGCTCAGCGGTAAGTGCGTGTCTTGTTTTCTCCCCTCAGCGGCCATTTTGCCCCTCAGCGGATCTCCCGTGAGTGCCTGAGTGCCGCTCAGCGGTAAACTGCCGCTGAGCGGTGACTTCGGCTTCTCCTTTTGCACTTTTTGATGTCTTTTCTGATTTCATCTCTCTCCTTCTTCACTTCTTTCACCAAATTCACCTTAAAACCTGCACAAAAACACTGAAATCAAGCATAAACCTGTCCAGCTCTCTTATTTCTAAAAATATGAAGAAAAGCATGATTTCAAGCTAGTTTCTAAGTGTAAAGGTTGCTTTTAGTGTCAATTTTAATCATAAAAATAACAGTTTTTCAACTGTTATCACTCTCCCCCTAGATAGGGTTTGAGACGTTGACCATTCACCACCCAACTTCTCTGTGGTTCATCAGCAGCTGGATTAAATATTTCAATTGCTCCATGCGGATGCACTTCTTTTATCACAAATGGTCCTGACCATTTTGACTTCAGCTTCCCAAGAAATATCTTCAATCTTGAATTGAACAATAGTACCTATTGTCCTGGATTGAAAACTCTATTCACCAACTTCCTATCATGATAAAATTTAATCTTGTCTTTGTAAGCCTTGGATGAATCATATGCATGTAATCGCATTTCTTCAAGCTCCAAAATCTGCCTTCTGTGTGTGCATTGAGTTTCATAAGGATCAAAATTCAAGAATTTCAAAGCCCATAATGCTCTATGCTCCAATTCTACTGGCAAATGGCATGCTTTCCCATAGACTAATTGAAACGGTGATAATCCAATAGACGTCTTCATTGCTGTCCTATAAGCCCAAAGAGCATCATCCAATTTGAGAGACCAATTCTTTCTTGATGAAGTCACTGTTTTTTCCAGGATCCTTTTTATCTCCCTGTTAGACACCTCAGCTTGTCCATTGGTTTGTGGATGATAAGGTGCAGCTACCTTATGTTTTACTCCATAGTGTTTGAGTACTTTCTCTAGCTGATAATTGCAAAAATGAGATCCTCCATCACTGATCAACACTCTTGGAGTGCCAAAACGTGAGAATATCTGCCTCTTCAGGAATTTAATTACCGTGCTAGCATCATTTTTAGGACAAGATAATGCTTCCACCCATTTACTCACATAATCCACTGCTACCAGAATATATTCATTGTTGAAAGATGGAGGGAAGGGTCCAACAAAGTCAATACCCCAACAGTCAAAAACCACAACCTCTAAAATACCTTGTAAAGGCATCTCATGACGTTTAGTGATTGTCCCTGCTCTTTGACATTTATCACAATTTCTAGCATGATTATGGGCATCTTTAAATAAAGTTGGCCAATAAAACCCTGATTGAAGGACTTTTGCTGCTGTTCTTTCTCCATTAAAATGTCCTCCATAAGGTGAATCATGACAATGCCAAAGAATTCCTTCTGCTTCTTCATTTGTAACACATCTCCTCAGAAGATTATCTGCTCCAATTTTGAACAAATAAGGATCATCCCAAACAAACTGCTTGGCATCATGTAGAAATTTCTTTCTTTGTTGCCAAGTTAAGTCTTCCGGCATGACCCTTGCAACTTTGAAATTAGCCATATCAGCAAACCAGGGCCTCTGCTGAATATACATGAGTGATTCATCTGAAAAAGATTCCCAGATTTCAGACTCCTTGCTAGTGACCTCATTGTTGACTAACCGTGACAAATGATCAGCAATTAAGTTCTCACTTCCTTTCTTATCACGGATTTCTACATCAAATTCTTGCAATAGTAGTACCCATCTAATCAGACGTGGCTTAGAATCTGGTTTTGTCAACAAATATTTAATAGCTGCATGATCTGTATAGACAGTCACCTTAGACCCAATAAGATAAGGTCTAAATATCTCTAGAGCATACACAATGGCAAGAAATTCTTTCTCTGTGGTAGCATAATTCAATTGAGCATCGTTCAGAACCTTGCTAGCATAATAAATTGGATGAAACTTTTGTTCTTTCCGCTGGCCAAGGACAACTCCTATTGCATAATCACTTGCATCACACATTAATTCAAAATTTTGATTCCAATCTGGCGCTAGAATTACTGGAGCTGACACTAACTTCTTCTTCAATGTGTCAAAAGCTTTCAGACAGTCTTCATTCATCACAAAAGGAGCATCCTTCATCAAAAGATTACTCAATGGTTTAGCAATTTTTGAGAAATCTTTGATGAATCTTCTATAAAACCCAGCATGACCAAGAAAACTTCTAATCCCCTTTACATTTATTGGTGGAGGTAGTTTCTCAATGACTTCTACTTTAGCTTTGTCTACCTCAATTCCTTTAGCAGAGATTTTATGCCCCAATACAATTCCTTCAGTTACCATGAAATGACATTTCTCCCAATTAAGAACAAGATTTGTCTGAACACATCTTTTGAGGACAGTGTTCAAATTAGCCAAACATCTTTGGAAAGAATTTCCAAAAATTGAGAAATCATCCATGAATACTTCAATGCATTTTTCTAAGAGATCTGCAAAAATTGCCTGCATACACCTCTGAAACGTAGCTGGAGCATTACATAATCTAAAAGGCATCTTTCTATATGCAAAGATACCAAAAGGACAAGTAAAAGCCGTCTTCTCCTGGTCTTTTGGATCTACCACAATTTGATTGTATCTAGAATATCCATCTAGAAAACAATAGAAAGCCTGCCCTGATAACCTTTCTAACATCTGATCCATGAAAGGAAGAGGAAAATGATCTTTCCTAGTAGCTTTATTCAGCTTCCTATAATCAATGCACATACACCAGCCAGTAACTGTCCGAGTAGGAATAAGTTCATTCTTATCATTATAAATTACTGTCATCCCACCTTTCTTTGGAACCACCTGTACTGGACTCACCCATTCACTGTTAGAGATTGGATAGATGATACCAGCTTCTAGCAGTTTCAACACTTCTTTTCTGACCACCTCCTTCATAACAGGATTTAACCTTCTCTGTGGTTGAGCACTTGGTTTATAATCTTCTTCCATAAAAATCTTGTGCATGCAATAAGTTGGGCTAATACCTTTGAGATCTGATATTGACCACCCAATTGCTTCTTTATTGGCTTTCAGAATTTCTATCAACTACTCTTCTTCTTGTAGAGATAAAGAGTTATTGATGATGACTGGCTTTGTTCCATCTTCTTCTGGAAAAACATATTTCAGATGTGATGGCAATCTTTTTAATTCTGGTGTCTGTGCTTTGACTGCTTCTTCCTTATCAATTATTTCGAATATTGGATCTTCCTCCGGACTCTTTTTCAATGTTTCCAAGTCCATCAGACATTCATCAGTCAATTTCTCTTCTTCTTCATCTAAATCTTCACATGCATCAATGAGAGTTTTTTCCAATGGAGAAATATTTCGCACCATCCTTTCTTGCACCATACAAACTTCATCAAGTTCATCAAATTGAAAACATGCTTTGTCATCATTTGGATATGTCATGGCCTTGGATACGTCAAAAGTGACTTCTTCATCATCAACTCTCAATTTAAGCTTACCATTCTCTACATCAATCAAAACTCTAGCAGTCTTCATAAAAGGTCTCCCAAGAATAAGAGGAACATCACTATTCCCTTCCATCTCCATCACAATAAAATCCACTGGGAATACAAATTTGTCAACCTTCACTAGAACATCTTCAACCAC
Source organism: Vigna umbellata (assembly GCF_029865625.1). NCBI lineage: Eukaryota > Viridiplantae > Streptophyta > Magnoliopsida > Fabales > Fabaceae > Vigna > Vigna umbellata. The sequence continues at coordinate 23,848,845 of NC_142171.1, forward strand.
TCCATATGGATATTTAAGAGACCTGTCCGCCAATTGAAGAGCCATTCTGGTTGGTTTAATTTCCAGCCCCTGAATTGTTCTGCACATGGATAGTGGCATTAGATTAATACTAGCTCCCAAATCAATCAATGCTCTTCCAACTTTCACATCTCCTATGGTGCATGGAATAGTGAAGCTTCCTGGATCTTTAAGTTTAGGAGGTAGTTTCTGTATGATTGCACTGCAGTTACCCTGTACATTGATAGTTTCCTTTTCAATGTACTTGTGTTTCTTTGTGAGGAGTTCCTTCAAAAACTTTGCATATGCTGGCATCTGTTGCAATGCTTCAGAGAATGGTATAGTGATCTCCAGCTTCTTAAACAACTCCATGAATCTTTCCAACTGCTTTTCTTTCTCCTTCCTTGAATAACTCTTTGGATAAGGAAGTGGCTTTTCATACTCTTTTTCTTTTTGTCTCTCCTCTCTCTTTTCTCTCTCTTTTTTTTCTCTCCTCTCCTCTTCTTCTTTTTTCTTTTTCTCTCTCAACTCTTTCTTTCCACTCACATGTTTCTTTTTCACTCTCACTCTCATTTTCTTTCTCCTCTCTTTCTTTTTTTCTCTCCTCTAACACTCTACCACTTCTGGTCACAACAGTTTTACACTCCTTTCTGAGATTATCATGTTTCATCTTGTCAACTATTCTCTCAACATAAACCTCCATATTTTTAAATGCAGCATCCACATTTTGACAATAAGACGCATTCGTCTTCAAGAATCTTTGGAAAGTCTCTTCAAGTTTTGTTGTTTTCTCAACTGGAGTAGATTGCATTTGCCATTTTTGCTGTTGCACTTGAACCATTGAGACCTGTTGTATTGCCTGTGGTATTTGAGAAAGCTTCATAATTACCTCTTCAAGCTGTTGAGAGATAATTCTATTTTGAATAAGCAAAGCATCATTTGATTGTAACAACTCCTTCTGACTCAGATATCCTCTTTCAATGTTGAGTTCGTTGTCACTAGTAGCCATATTTTCAATAATTTCAGTTGCTTCCTCTGGAGTTTTCCAGTTAATGTTTCCTCCTGCTGAGGCATGAAGCATCATCTTAGTTTGTGAACCAAGACCTCCAAGGAAAGTTAGGACTACTTCTTCTTCTTTGAAACCATGCATGGGAGTTTTTCGTAATAGGCTTTTATATCTGTCCCATGCATGCCCCAGTGATTCTTCCATACCCTGCTTAAATGAAGAAATCTCTTGCTTGCCTTTTGTCACCTTAGATTGTGGGAAGTACTTGTTTAAAAATTTTGTGACCACTGCTTCCCACTCTGTGAAACTTTCTTCTAGGAAAGAATTCAACCAAAGCTTAGCATTGCCTCCCAATGAGAAAGGAAACAAGCTAAGTTTGATAGCTTCGTCTGGCACCCCATTAATTTTGACTGTGTTGCAAATCTCATTGAAGGTAGTGAGGTGCTCATATGGGCTTTCATGAGATAACCCATTAAATTGGTTGCTTTTCACCAGTTGAATCAGTGCTGGTTTGACCTCCATATTAGCTGCATTGACTCTAGGTCTAGCTATACTGTTAAAGTGCTGAGGTCCAGCTATATTGGTGTAGTCAGCAAGAGTTCTTCTAACATTGTTGTTCTCCATATTTTCTGTGCTATGAACAGAACCTTGTGGTGATGATTGTAAGAGAGTTTCTGAAGAAGGGAAAAGTTCTCTAGATGTTCGGATTCTTCTCCTCCGTCTACTCTCGTCTAGACCTTCAAGCAGAGGTTCTGTTGTTTTCTTGCTCCTTGTTCTAATTGCTTCCTGCATGCACAAGAAAACAAAATCCTAGAAAAGATTTGTTAGCACAAAAAGATATAGGAGAAGATATAGATTCAGAAGATAAAAGATTCAGAGGATAAGATAAAATAATATAAAATAAAATAAAATAAAATAAAATCTAATCTAATCAAATCAAATCAAATCTAATCTAATCAAATAAAATCAAATCAAATCAAATCAAATCAAATAAAATCAAATAAAATCAAATAAAATAAAATAAAACCAAATCAAATAAAAACCGAAAAAATAAAAACAGAAAATAAAAACAGAAATTCAAAATTAAAGTCAAAGATAATCAATAATCACACAAATTAACCAGTTAAACCACGAGTTCCCGGCAACACCGCCAAAAACTTGATGGACAAATTTATGATCACAAAAATATGATGTCACAAACTTGTTGAACAATCGGCAAGTATGACCGAATCGTTTCAAGTAATAAACTCGGTAAGACCAAGTATCATTCTCCCAAAGGACTCACGGCCTAGTTTAGTTATGTGATTTGTTGATTAGCTAAGACTTAAGAACGAAATATTTGGAGTTTAATATGCAAGACAGAAAATAAACATGTATGCATGAGTTTTGATCAATGACAAAAGCAAAAGACAAGCACTTTCAATGAAATATATAGGTGAATATGTTGTTGGGGTTCAATTTCATCTTATCCACTCTCATATATTTTAGGAATTCAACATTCAAATCATCATTGTTAATGCCACTCTCTAAAGTACCTTTCAAGAAGGCTTCTCCCTAATTACGAGTTCATACGATTCCTAGCATTCCTAATAATTAGTTCATCAAGTGCAGGAGCTTAACGACAACCAATATAATATTGGGAGAGATTCCCCGGATCTAGACTTCCCCGTACGTTCCCGTATCGACAAAATCAATAATCATGCATTGAATGAGTTAAACAAAGGAAGCATTAAGCTAAGAGGAAAAACCCTAACTAATGATGAAAGAAAGCATAAATCTTAGATTAAGATGCAAGCACAAATTCCATATATGAGAGCTTCAAAAGATTACATTGATTCCCCAACAAACATACAAGGTTTAGTTCACCATATTCATGGTGAACCTAGATGAACAATAATGAAAGAATGAAAGATAAAACCCTAGAAAGGTGAAGAGGTAGCCTGAGCATCCAAGATCCTCCTTCAAAGGGGTGGAGAAGAGAGTGTTTGCTTTGTTTCTGCCAAAGATACCAACCCTAAGACATCTAGGTCTTTAAATAGGACATAAAAATAATAGAAAACGGGTCCAGGCCCAAACAGATCATAAAATCGCATAAAACTGGCCCAAAACTCGTCTGGTTAATTTTTTCGTATTCTGGTTGACTTGTTGGCTTTTTGGTTGACTGGTTGACTTTTCTGGTTGACTGGTTGACTTTTCTGGTTTCTGGTTGACTTTTCTGATTCCATCTCTCTCCTTCTTCACTTCTTTCACTAAATTCACCCTAAAACCTGCACAAAAACACTGAAATCAAGCATAAACCTGTCCAGCTCTCTTATTTATGAAAATATGGATAAAAGCATGATTTCAAGCTAGTTTCTAAGTGTAAAGGTTGCTTTTTGTGTCAATTTTAAGCATGAAAATAACAGTTTTTCAACTGTTATCACTCTTCCTCCACTTCCTCCACTTCGTCAACTTCATCCACTTCATCCACTTCGTCGTCTTCGTCTACTTCGTCCACTATCCCACTGCCTCCACTTGCTTCACTTCCTCAACTTGATCAACATCGTCCACTTGCACCACTTCGTCCACTTCGTCCACTTCGTCCACTTCGTCCACTTTCTGCACTTCGTCCACTTCCTCCACTTCTTCAGCTTCCTCCACTTCCTCCACTTCATCCACTTCCTCCACATCTGTCACTTCCTCCACTTCGTCCACTTCGTCAACTTCGTCCACTTCGTCCACTTCGTCCACTTCCTTCACTTCCTATACTTTGTCCACTTCGTCCTTTGCGTCCACTTCGTCCACTTCCTCCACTTCGTCCACTGCGTCCACTTTGTCAACTTTGTCCACTTCGTCAACTTCGTCCACTTCCTCCACTTCCTCCACTTCCTCCACATCCGCCACTTCCTCCACTTCCTCCACTTCGTCAACTTCGTCTACTTTCTCCACTTCCTTCACTTCCTCAACTTCGTCCAGTTCGTCCTCTTTGTCCACTTCCTCCACTTCGTCAACTTTGTTCACTTCGTCCACTTTGTTCGGTTCGTCCACTTCCTCCACTTCCTCCACTTCGTTCACTTCGTAAACTTCGTCCACATCGTCCACTTCGTCCATTGTGTCCACTTTGTCCATTTTTCCACTTTGTCCACTTCCTCAACTCCTCAAATTTTTCAACTTGGTCCCCTTTGTCCACTTCGTCCAATTCGTCCACTTCCTCCATTTCCTCCACAATGTCAACTTCGTCCACTTCGTAGACTTCGTCAACTTCAAGCACTTCGTCCACTTCATCAATTTTGTCAACTTCGTCCACTTTGTCAACCTCTTTTACTTCGTCCACGTACTCCACTTCCTCGACCTCCTCCACTTCCTCCAATTCCTCAACTTCGTCAACTTTATGAACTTCGTCCACTTCCTCCACTGCGTCCACTTCCTCAACTTTGTCAACTTCGTTCACTTCGTCCATTCCTCCACTTCCTCCACTTCGTCAACTTCGTCCACTTCCTCTAGTTCGTCCACTTCCTCCACTTCCTCCACTTCCTCCATTTCCTCCACTTCGTAGATTTCGTCAACTTCCTCAACTTCCTCCACTTCCTCCACTTCCTCCACTTCCTCCACTTCCTCCACTTCGTAGACTTCGTCCACTTCGTCCACTTCCTCAACTTCATCCACTTGCACCGCTTCCTCAACTTCGTGAGCTTCGTCCACTTTCTCCACTTCCTCCACTTCCGCCATTTCCTCCACTTCGTCCACTTCCTCCACATCCGCCACTTCTTCTACTTCGTCCACTTCCTTCACTTCCTCAACTTCGTCCATTTCGTCCTCTGCGTCCACTTCGTCCACTTCCTCCAGTTCCTCAATTTCGTCTATTTCGTCCACTTTGTCCACTTCGTCCGCTTCTCAACTTCCTCCAATTTCTCCACTTCGTCCACTTCGTAGACTTCGTCAACATCGTCCACTTCCTCCACCATGTCAACTTCGTCCATTTCGCCCACTTCCTGTACTTCATGGACTTGGTCCACTTCATAGACTTCGTCAACTACGTCCACTTCGTACACTTCGTCAAGTTCTTCCACGTCGTCAACTTCGTTCACCTCCTCTACTTCCTCCACTTCCTCCACTTCCTCCAATTCCTCAACTTCGTCAACTTTGTCAACTTCGTCCACTGCCTCCACTTCCTCAACTTTGTCAACTTCGTCCCTTCCTCCACTTCCTTAACTTCGTCAACTTCGTCGACTTCCTCTAGTTCGTCCACTTCCTCTAGTTCGTCCACTTCCTCCACTTCCTCCACTTCCTCCACATTCTCCACTTCGTCCACTTCGTGCACTTCGTCATCTTCGTCCGCTTCGTAGACTTTGTCAACTTCGTCCACTTCGTAGACTTCGTCAACTTCGTCCACTTCGTCGACTTCGTTCACTTCCTCCACTTTCTCCACTTCCTCCACTTCCTCCAAGTCCTCAACTTCGTTAACTTTGTGAACTTTGTCAACTTCGTCCACTTCGTCCACTTCCTCCACTGCCTTCACTTCCTTCACTTCATCAACTTTGTCAACTTCGTCCACTTCCTCCACTTCGTCAACTTCGTCCACTCCCTCTAGTTCTTCCACTTCCTCCACTTTGTAGACTTCGTCAGCTGCGTCCACTTCCTCAACTTCCGCCACTTCCTCCACATCCTCCGCTTCGTCCACATCGTAGACATCGTCCACTTCGTCCACTTCCTCCACTTCGTCCATTTCCTCCATTTTCGCCACTTCCTCCACTTCGTCCACTTCCCCACTATCTCCACTTGCTTCACTTCCTCAACTTCTTCAAATTCGTCCACTTGCCCCACATCGTCAACTTCGTGAACTTCGTCCACTTCCTCCACTTCCTCCATAGCCTCCACCTCCATCATTTCATCCACTTCCTCGACTTCCTCCACTTCATCCACTTCGTCCACCTCCTCCACATCCGCCACTTCCTCCACTTTGTCCACTTCGTCAACTTCGCCCACTTCGTCCACTTCGTCAACTTCGCCCACTTCGTCCACTTCGCCCACTTCGTCCACTTCCTCAACTTCCTCAACTTCGTCCACTTCCTCAACTTCCTCCACTTCCTCCATTTCGTCCACTTCGTAGACTTCGTCAACATCTTCCACTTCCTCCACAATGTCAACTTCGTCCACTTCGCCACTTCGCCCACTTCGCCACTTCTCCCACTTCCTCCACTTCGCCACTTCCTTCACTTTCTCCACTTCCTGTACTTCCTCCACTTCCTCCACTTCGTAGACTTCGTCAACTTCGTCCACTTCGTCCACTTCCTCAACTTCCTCCACTTCCTCTACTTCCTCCACTTCGTCCACTTCCTCCACTTCGTCCACTTCCTCCAATTCCTTCACTTCCTCTACTTCGTCCACATCGTCCACTTCCTCCACTTTCTCCAGTTCCTCCACAGCCTCCACCTCCATCATTTCATCCACTTCCTCGACTTCCTCCACTTCATCCACTTCGTCCACTTTGTCCACCTCCTCCACATCCGCCACTTCCTCCACTTCGTCCACTTCGTCAACTTCACCCACTTCGTCCACTTTCTTCACTTCCTCAAATTCGTCCACTTCGTCCACTTCCTCAACTTCGTCTACTTCCTCAACTTCCTCCACTTCCTCCATTTCGTCCACTTCGTAGACTTCGTCAACATCTTCCACTTCCTCCACAATGTCAACTTCGTCCACTTCGCCACTTTGCCCACTTCCTCCACTTCTCCACTTCCTTCACTTTCTCCACTTCCTATACTTCCTCCACTTCCTCCACTTCGTAGACTTCGTTAACTTCGTCCACTTCCTCAACTTCCTCCACTTCCTCTACTTCCTCCACTTCCTCCACTTCCTCCACTTCGTCCACTTCCTCCAATTCCTTCACTTCCTCTACTTCGTCCACATCGTCCACTTCCTCCACAATGTCAACTTCGTCCACTTCGCCACTTCCTCCACTTCCTCCACTTTGTAGACTTCGTCCACTTCCTCAACTTCCTCCACTTCCTCCACTTCGTGCACTGCCCCACTGCCTCCACTTGCTTCACTTCCTCAACTTCGTCAACGTCGTCCACTTGCACCACTTCCTCCACTTCGTCCACTTTATCCACTTCTTCCACTTCCGCCACTTCCTCCGCTTCCTCCACTTCGTCCACTTGCTCCACATCTGCCACTTCCACCACTTCATCAACTTTGTCCACTTAGTAAACTTCGTCCACTTCGTCAACTTCTTCCACTTCGTCCACTTCGTCAATTTCGTCCACTTCCTCAACTTCGTCCACTTTGTCCTTTGCGTGCACTTCGTCCACTTCGTCCACTGTGTCCACTTCGTCAACTTTGTCCACTTCATCAACTTCGTTCACTTCGTCCACTTCGTCTACTTCTTCCACTTCCTCAACTTCGTCCACTTCGTCCTCTTTGTCCACTTCCTCCACTTCGTCAACTTTTTTCACTTCGTCCGCTTCCACTTCCTCAACTTCCTCCAATTCCTCTACTTCGTCCACTTCGTAAACTTCGTCAACATCGTCCACTTCGTCCATTTTGTCCACTTTGTCCACTTCCTCCACTTCCTCAACTTCCTCAAATTTGTCAACTTCGTCCCCTTTGTCCACTTCGTCCACTTCCTCCATTTCCTCCACAATGTCAACTTCGTCCACTTCATCCACTTCGTAGACTTCGTCAACTTCATCCACTTCGTCCACTTCATCAAATTCGTCAACTTCGTCCACTTCGTCCAGTTTGTCAACTTCGTTCACTTCGTCCACTTCGTCCACTTCCATCAATTCCTCAACTTCGTCAACTTTGTCAACTTCCTCCACTTCGTCGACTTCCTCTACTGCCTCCACTTCGTCAACTTTGTCAACTTTGTCCACTTCGTCCATTCCTCCACTTCCTCAATGATGGACAAATTTATGAACACCAAAATATGATGTCACAAACTTGTTTTTCAATCGGCAAGTATGACCGAATCGTTCAAGTAATAAACTTGGTAAGACCAAGTATCGTTCATCCCGAAGGACTCACGACCTAGTTTAGTTGTGTGGTTTCTTTATTAGCTAAGACTTAAAGACGAAATATTTAGATTTTATATGCAAAAGACGAAAATTAAATATGTATGCATGAAGTTTTGATCAATGGCAAAAACAAACGATAAACACTTTCAATGAAATAAATGTATGAATATGTTGTTGGGGGTCAATTTCATCTTATCCACTCTCATATATTTTAGGAATTCAACATTCAAATCATCATTGTTAATGCCACTCTCTAAAGTACCTTTCAAGAAGGCTTCTCACTAATCACGAGTTCATACAATTACTAGCATTCCTAATGATTAGTTCATAAGTGCAGGAGCTTAACGACAACTAATGTGATATTGGGAGAAATTCCCCGGATCTAGACTTCCCCGTACGCGCCCGTATCGACAAAACCAATAATCATGCATCGAATGAGTTAAACAATGCAAGCATTACGCAAAGAGGAAAAACCCTAACTAATGATGAAAGAAAGCATATATCTTAAATAAAAGATGTAAAAACAAATTCCATATATGAGAGCTTCAAAAGATTACATTGATTCCCCAACAAACATACAGAGTTTAGTTCACCATATTCATGGTGAACCTAGATGAATAACAATGAAAGAATGAAAGATAAAACCCTAAAAAGGTGAAGAGGAAGCCTCAGCATCCAAGATCCTCCTTCAAAGGGGTGGAAGAGAGAGTGTTTGCTTCGTTCCAGCCAAAGATACCTAACCCTAGGAAACCCTAAAGCTTATATATTATTCGTAAATTACAGAAAATTAGGTCCAAGCCCATAAAAGTGCCGCTCAACGGTAAAGTACCGCTTAGCGGTAAGTGCGTGAGACGTTTCTTCCCCTCAGCGGCCATTTTGCCCTTCAGCGGATCTCCCGTAAGCTCCTGATTGCCGCTCAGCGGTAAACTACCGCTGAGCGGTGACTTCGGCTTCTCCTTTTGCACTTTTTGATGTCTTTTTTGATTCCATCTCTCCTTCTTCACTTCTTTCACTAAATTCACCTTAAAACCTGCACAAAAACACTGAAATCAAGCATAAACCTGTCCAGCTCTCTTATTTATGAAAATATAAAGAAAAGCATGATTTCAAGCTAGTTTCCAAGTGTAAAGGTTGCTTTTAGTGTCAATTTTTATCATGAAAATAATAGTTTTTCAACTGTTATCACAACCCCAAACTTAGAACTTTGCTTGGCCTCAAGCAAACAATATGTAACTCAATCTCCAACCAATTCATATGATGGTTCACTCATTCCAAAAATCCTCTTTTTAGATAAGTAAAAACTTCAATCAAACTTATGACCAAGAGTTCAATCAAGATGTGCACATGCTTTAATGTTTCACAAAGTCAGTTAATACCCAACAAATGCTCTTTTTCATGAATGACCAATCAATTAAGCATGGATGTTCATGTGCTAATGGAATATTTCCTCACTAGGTAAAGTATCTCACTCAACACACAAGTGTATAAAAGGTGATCACTCATTCACTCTACTATCACAATGTCACATGAATCAACTTTGCCTTTCATTTTACCACAATCAAAAACATTCACAACCATGCATCATCACAAGGACTTTTCAATGGCTTATACTGTGGCTGGGCTAACAAGAAAATTGGTTTTTCTGGATCGCAAAATCCTTGAGTTAAGAGAATCATAACACACAATTATTCTTATTTTTCCCAACTTGCCTTTGCATTTGCATTGAGCTTTACTTCTTTTTCTTTTCTTTTCTTTTTCTTTGCCTATACTTCCTTTTTGGCTCTTAGCTCAATGCTTTTCCTTTTTCATGTTTTCCTAACAACCCCAAACTTGAACATTTAACAATACCACAAAAGATCTTCTACTTAACTCAAGGTAAAGATTTTCAATCAAGGGTTTCAGTGTATGTTCAAGGCTAAAGGTTCAAAGGATAGAACAATAAGTGTTCTCTTTTAGTGGGGTAACTTTATGAATTTGGCCAATAAAAAGGGTTCCAACAAACAGCCTTGATCATATGATGCAAAACAAGCAATTGATTCAATCATAGAAAACCTGGGCAAAGTCATTCATGCTTCCAAAGTAATAGAATTTAACAATAACAACTCTGGAGCTCAAAACCTCACATATAAGCTCATTCACATTTGACATACACATCCTGCTTAATCTCACAATCACAATCATAATATCATGCATTTGTTCACAATGTTTGTGAATCACCTGTATAAGCATTTTAATGTGCACATCATCTCAACATCAATCAATCAATAAGCATCATTCAGCATTACTTATCACACAATCACAGTTAATAGCAAACCATCATAACAAACCAGGTGTTCAATAGAGTACATCAAACCCTAATCTAAAAACAAAAACAAATAAGTTTAGAAAACTTAAACCACAAAAGCATAATCATATGATAGCATTTATCAGTAAATGCTATCTCAACTCCTCATCAGTCTGAGCTGTCCTCTGTATCTTCTTCTTCTTCCTCATCTTCATCATCTTCAAATGCATCATCATCATCAGCTTCATCTTCTTCCATCTCTCTAGCTGAAGCTTCAGCTGCTCCATGCACTGGTTCCTCTGGCCAAGCTACCACATTATGGAATTCATCCATAGTCCACCTGTGGGCTGGAGGTGTATCATACATCCCCACAATCATCTCAGTAGTGGCCACCTGCCCTCTGTGAATGGACTGAAACTGAGCACCTATAAGAGACATATACATGTCCCTCATCTGGAATGGTTCTGCTTCATGTGTCTCAGTAGATGTCTGGCTCTGTGCTGGCCCTCTCTCTCTACGAGCACGGCGTGGTGGAACTGGCTGAGCTGCTTCCTCACCTCCACAGTACTGTCTGTAATAAGCCTCATCAATAGCTTTTCTTGGCCTCTCAAATGGTGGAGCAGAAGTGTCCACCCCAACTATCTTGCAAAGGTGCGTGATCAAAGAGGGATGTCCTTGTGGTGCTTTGTTGTTTGAGGTATTGGCACACACACTAATCTCATCAGCTATCACCTGCCCAATATTAACATTTAAGTTTCTGATAGCACAGTAGATGAATAGTGCCCTGTTGAGAGTAATATCTGACACATGTGAACATGGCAGAATGTTGGCATGAGAAAACACCATCCAATACTTTGCAAGAGGAGTCAAATCCGTCCTCCTAATGTTAACCACTGAGCCAGATCGATTCCTTTGGAAGTGTCCTCCAGGTATACACAGTACTCTCTCCACATCCTCATAATCAGCACCTTCCTCCATGCAAAGAGCAAACTGGCACTGCTCACCAGCCCACACAGTATCCAGGAAGTTATTAATAGAATCAAGATCATACCTGATAGCATGGCCTCTGACATAGCCCAAATAATTCTCAACTGGATAATCACCAATCTTCTTTGCATTGGTGTAAAATTCCTTTACCACAGCTATGTTGGCAGGTGCAGGATAGGTGGCTAGCTTTCCCCAATCATTCCCTAACACTTGCTCTCCAAATTGAGGAGCAAAGTTAGGCATCATTCCAACCTTTCTCTCCATCAGAAGTCTCCTGTCCTGAACCACCTTAAAGTGCTTCTCATGTTTCCTAGAGAGGAACCTGCTAGAGTGGGGTTGATCTGGTTCCTTTTCCTTTCTCTTGGTTGCCATGGTTTTCAATCTTTTTCTTGAAGAGGATGCCATTCCTGCATTCAAACACAAATACAAAACCACAGAACATAATGTTAATCATTAGTAAAACACAGAACACAACTCCTTTCGAAGCTAAACCACCGCTGAGGGCCAGAATTTCCCTTCAGCGCCACCAGTGCCACATTCCAACATGCAAAAATTCAGAAAAACCAAATATGGCAGAGTGTCGCTCAGCGGCAGTTTACCCCTCAACGGTAACTCTACAGATTTTTGAAAATCTTGTTTTAAAGCTGTCCTAACTCCACCCAAATGCAATTTTCAGTTTTCCAGTTCATAATCATGCAGTTTAATCGGTTCAAACATCAAATATATCATCAAATCATGCATAGAAATCAAAACCCCTAAATATTCATGCTTTGACAATCACATTCAAAATCAAAAACCCTAGAATGAACAAAATGCATTTTACTTACTTGGGTGGAGATACTAGATGCAATGAGAATGTTTCCAATCTAAGATACTCTCTTCCAACCCCAAACTTGAATGGAACACTAGTGAGCAAGTGAGTGGAAGAGAAATTTTCAAGAGGAAAGAATGAAAAGATGTGGAAAACCTTGGAAAAGGTATGTGGAAGTGTTTGTGCAGAGAAGAGCCTGGATAGAAAACCTAAAACGCAGCTTGGGGTATAAAAATACCCTAATGGGCTCGGGTCCCGCTAAGGGGAAACTAAAGCCCATCTACGAGAGTACCGCTCAGCGGTAACTTGCCGCTCAGCGGCACTTTCGTGATGTGCTCTTCTCCTTCTTTTCTTAACCTACGTGCCTCCCATACATGCCTCTCAGTGGTTCCCTGCAAGTCAATGTTTAAAATGCTTATGCAAACCCTAACTAAAATAAACAAACAGAAATATTCAATCAACTGGGTTGCCTCCCAGGTAGCGCTTGTTTAACGTCACGAGCCTGACCCAAAATCCACCAACACCCATCAGTAGGTGGAAAATTTTCTTACCAACACCCATCAATAGGTGTTACAAACATAGTATCCTTCAGTAGATACTTAACCACCTAGCATCCTTCAGTAGATGCTATTTCCAACAAAATAATTACAAAATAATGTTCACAAATTAAAAATTACAAAAACCAAATCAAAAGTCTTTAAATCCACTGGGTTGCCTCCCAGCAAGCGCTCTTTTAACGTCATTAGCTTAACCCAATAAAGTTCAAGTTCCATCTTCTTTATAGTTGATGTTGTCATTCCACCAACTCCTCAGCTGTTTCCTCTGAACTGTCTTGGTCCTTCTAGAATATGGAGACTCTATCTCTATCATTTCCTTCTCTTTAAAGCCCTTCACAACCCACAACTTGTTCTTGATTCTTACAAGTAAGCCAAGTTGGAGTTTTCTTTTCTCCCAGTCACTAGGAATTTCTCCTCCTCTTCCAATATTTTCTTCCTTGGGTACCTGAAACAACAAACAATGGTTACCTGAAATCTTGAGATTTTCATCTTTGAAGACGTCTACCACCACTCTCTCCTCTCTGTCCTGGAGCACCACTATACCTTCATTTACATCAATAATAGCTCTGGCCGTTTTCATAAACGGTCTTCCAAGTATGATAGGTATCTTCTCTGTCTCCATCTTCATCACCACAAAGTTTGCCAAGAACTGAAGTTTGCCAACACAAACTATAATGTCCTCTACAATCCCACATGGCTCCTTTGAAGATCCATCGGCCATTACTATTTTAACCTTTGCAGGTTTCACTTTAACATTGCCGATTTGCTCCAGTAAAGAATAAGGTATCAAGTTAACACTTGAACCTAAATTAAGGAGAGCTTTCTTTACCTTTTTCTTCCCTATGGTACAAGGGATAGAAAAACTGCCTGGATTTGATGCTTTAGGAAGGAATGACTCTTTTTTAACAGTTATACACTCTTTTGCCTCATCATCTCTACGTCTCTTCTTTGTAGAGATTTCTTCATCAGATTTTGTGTAAACTGCGATTTGCTGTAGAATTTGTTCCCAAGGTGCTTCATTATCCACCATTCTGAATAATTCTGTGAAGTCCATTTGTTTCCCTTGATGGATTGGAAAAGGAAAAGTACTTTTGCTCTCTATGTCTCTTCTCTCTTCTGTATCTAACTCAACTGTATCATCATCAACACTCTTTACCACCTTGCACTCTTCTCTAGGGTTAACCTCAGTATTAGCCCCAAAATTTCTATTTGGCCTTTCTTCCAATTGCTTGGTAATCTGACCCATTTGAATCTCCAAGTTCTTTATAGCAGCTTCAATGCTCTTTTGAGAAGATTCAGTTTTCTGTATGAATTGCTGAAGAGTTTCTTCCAACCTTGTTGATCTTTCATTAAGCATAGATAACTGTAGCCAAAAGGTTGGTTGCTGCTGCTGCTTATTATATTGACTAGCTTGCCTAGTTTGTCCTTGACCAATGCTTGGGTGTGGTTTCCACCCTTGATTGTAATTCCCTTGACGGTATGGAAATTGATTGGCCATGAAATTAACGTCCTCTACAGCTTCAACTGGAAAGGCACATTGACCATTGATATGGTCACCTCCACATAATTCGCACAACTGGGTTTGTACCTGTGCAGCAATTTTCAACTCTTTAGGTAATTGTGCAAGAGTTTTAGTCAGAGTTTCCAGCTGTTGAGTTAGAATTTTATTTTGAGCTAGCAAGGCATCATGTGTCTGTAATTGGAGAACCCCTTTTTGTTGCATAGGAGCTCCTCTCTCACTGTGCAGCTCATTATCACTAGTAGCCATGTTTTCTATAATTTCTGTGGCTTCCTCTGGAGTTTTCCATTTAATACTGCCTCCTGCTGAGGCGTCCAGCATCATCTTGGTTTGTGAACCAAGCCCTCCAGGGAAAGTTAAGACTACTTCCTGTTCTTCAAAGCCATGCGTGGGTGTTTTTCTTAGCAGACTTTTGTATCTATCCCATGCATGCCCCAGTGATTCTTCCATGCCCTGCTTAAATGAAGATATCTCTTGCTTGCCTTTTGTCACCTTAGATTGTGGAAAGTACTTGTTTAAAAACTTTGTTACCACTGCTTCCCACTCTGTGAAACTTCCTTCTGGGAAAGAATTCAACCAAAGCTTAGCATTGCCTCCCAATGAGAAAGGAAACAAACTAAGTTTGATCGCTTCATCTGGCACCCCATTAATTTTGACTGTGTTGCAAATCTCAGTGAAAGTAGTGAGGTGATCATATGGGCTTTCATGAGATAACCCATTAAATTGGTTGCTTTTCACCAGTTGGATCAGTGCTGGTTTGACCTCCATGTTAGCTGCATTGACTCTAGGTCTAGCTATACTGTTAAAGTGCTGAGGTCCAGCTATATTGGTGTAGTCAGCAAGAGTTCTTCTGATATTATTGTTCTCCATATTTTCTGTGCTATGAACAGAACCTTGTGGTGATGGTTGTAACAGAGTTTCCGGAGGAGGGAAAAGTTCTCTAGATGTTTGGAATCTTCTCCTCCGTCTACTCTAGTCTAGACCTTCAAGAAGAGGTTCTGTTGTTTTCTTGCTCCTAGTTCGAATTGCCTCCTGCATACACAAGAACACAAAACCCTAGAATATTTGGTTAGCACAAAAAGATATAGGAGAAGATAAAAATAGAAAACAGAAAATAAAATAAAATAAAATAAAATAAAATAAAAACCGAAAAAATAAAAACAGAAAATAAAAACAGAAATTCAAAATTAAAGTCAAAGATAATCAATTAAACCACGAGTCCTCGGCAACGGCGCCAAAAACTTGATGGACAAATTTATGAACACCAAAATATGATGTCACAAACTTGTTTTTCAATCGGCAAGTATGACCGAATCGTTCAAGTAATAAACTTGGTAAGACCAAGTATCGTTCTTCCCAAAGGACTCACAGCCTAGTTTAGTTGTGTGGTTTCTTGATTAGCTAAGACTTAAAGAGGAAATATTTAGATTTTATATGCAAAAGACGAAAATTAAATATGTATGCATGAAGTTTTGATCAATGGCAAAAACAAACGATAAACACTTTCAATGAAATAAATGTATGAATATGTTGTTGGGGGTCAATTTCATCTTATCCACTCTCATATATTTTAGGAATTCAACATTCAAATCATCATTGTTAATGCCACTCTCTAAAGTACCTTTCAAGAAGGCTTCTCACTAATCACGAGTTCATACAATTCCTAGCATTCCTAATGATTAGTTCATAAGTGCAGGAGCTTAACGACAACCAATGTGATATTGGGAGAAATTCCCCGGATCTAGACTTCCCCGTACGCGCCCGTATCGACAAAACCAATAATCATGCATCGAATGAGTTAAACAATGCAAGCATTACGCAAAGAGGAAAAACCCTAACTAATGATGAAAGAAAGCATATATCTTAAATAAAAGATGTAAAAACAAATTCCATATATGAGAGCTTCAAAAGATTACATTGATTCCCCAACAAAAATACAGAGTTTAGTTCACCATATTCATGGTGAACCTAGATGAATAACAATGAAAGAATGAAAGATAAAACCCTAAAAAGGTGAAGAGGAAGCCTCAGCATCCAAGATCCTCCTTCAAAGGGGTGGAAGAGAGAGTGTTTGCTTCGTTCCAGCCAAAGATACCTAACCCTAGGAAACCCTAAAGCTTATATATTATTCGTAAATTACAGAAAATTAGGTCCAAGCCCATAAAAGTGCCGCTCAGCGGTAAAGTACTGCTTAGTGGTAAGTGCGTGAGACGTTTCTTCCCCTCAGCGGCCATTTTGCCCCTCAACGTATCTCCCGTAAGCTCCTGAGTGCCGCTCAGCGGTAAACTGCCGCTGAGCGGTGACTTCGGCTTCTCCTTTTGCACTTTTTGATGTCTTTTCTGATTCCATCTCTCCTTCTTCACTTCTTTCACTAAATTCACCTTAAAACCTGCACAAAAACACTGAAATCAAGCATAAACCAGTCCAGCTCTCTTATTTATGAAAATATAAAGAAAAGCATGATTTCAAGCTAGTTTCTAAGTGTAAAGGTTGCTTTTAGTGTCAATTTTTATCATGAAAATAACAGTTTTTCAACTGTTATCACTCAACTTCCTCAACTTCGTCAACTTCGTCCACTTCCTCTAGTTCGTCCACTTCCTCCACTTCCTCCACTTCGTAGACTTCGTCTACTTCGTTTACTTCGTCCACTTCCTCAACTTCCTCCACTTCATCCACTTCCTCCACTTCGTCCACTTCGTAGATTTCGTCCACTTCCTCCATGTCGTTGATGGACAAATTTGTAAGCACCAAAATATGATGTCACAAACTTGTTTCACAATCGGCAAGTATGACCGAATCGTTCAAGTAATAAAACTTGGTAAGACCAAGTATCGTTCTTCCCAAAGGACTCACGACCTAGTTTAGTTATGTGGTTTCTTGATTAACTAAGACTTACAAACGAAATATTTGGGTTTAAAATGCAAGACAGAAAATAAACATGTATGCATGAATTTTGATCAATGGCAAAGACAAAAGATAAACACTTTCAATGGAATATATGAATGAATATGTTGTTGGGGGTCAATTTCATCTCATGCACTCTCATACATTTTAGGAATTCAACATTCAAATCATCATTGTTAATGCCACTCTCTAAAATACCATTCTAGATGGCTTCTCCCTAATCAAATAGTTCATACAATTCCTAGCATTCCTAATGATTAGTTTATTTTGCGCAGGAGCTTAAAGGCAACCAATATAATATTGTCAGTATAATATTGGGAGAAATTCCCCGGATCTAGATTTCCCCGTACGTGTCCGTATCAACAAAACCAATGATCATGCATTAGAATGAGTTAAACAATGCAAGCATTAATCAAAGAGGAAAAACCCTAACTAATGATGAAAGAAAGCATATGTCTTAATTCAAAGATGTACTCAACAAATCCATATATGAGAGCTTCAAGAGATTACTTTGACTCCCCAACAAACATACAAGGTTTAGTTCACCATATTCATGGTGAACCTAGATGAATTACAATGAAAGTATGAAAGAATAAACCCAATAAAGGTGAAGAGGTAGCCTGAGCATCCAAGATCCTCCTTCAAAGGGGTGAAAGAGAGAGTGTTTGCCTCGTTTCTGCCAAAGATCCCTAACTAAAGGACGTGCAAGCCCTTATATACTAATCTAGAGTTACAAAAGATTACAAAAGCCCAAGCCCAAAAAGTGCCGCTCAGCGCCATTTACCGCTCAGCGGTGGTTACGCGTCTTCTTTCTTCCCCTCAGTGGCCATTTGCCCCTCAGCGGTTCCAACGCCACCTCTTGAGTGCCGCTCAGCGGTAGTTTGCCGCTGAGCGGTGCCTTCGACTTCTCCTTTTTGCACTCTTTCTTGTCTTTTCTAATGTCCTCTCTCTTATTCTTCACTTCTTTCACCAAATTCACCTCAAAACCTGCACAAAAACACTTAAAGCAAGCATAAACCTGTCCAGCTCTCTTATTTCTGAAAATATAAACAAAAGGCATGATTTCAAGCTAGTTTCTAAGTCTAAAGGTTGCTTTTAGTATCAACTTTAAGCATGAAAATAACAGTTTTTCAACTGTTATCACAACCCCAAACTTAGAACTTTGCTTGTCCTCAAGCAAATAAAATGTAACTCCATCTCCAACCAATTCATATGATGGTTTACTCATTCAAAATCCTCTTTTCAAGATAAGTAATAACTTCACTCAAACTTAAGACCAAGAGTTCAATCAAGATGTGCACATGGTTTAGTGTTCACAAAGTCATTTAAATTCCAACAAATGCTATTTTTCATGAATGATCAATCAATTAAGCATGGATGTTCATGTGCTTATGGAATATTTCCTCACTAGGTAAAGTGTTTCACTCAACACACAAGTGTATAAGAGGTAAAGTGTTTCACTCATTCACTCCACTATCACAATGTCACATGAATCAACTTTGCCTTTCATTTAACCACAATCAAATACATTCACAAGCATGCATCATCACAAGGACTTTTCAATGGCTTATAATGTGGCTGGGCTAACAAGAAAATTGGTTTTTCTGGATCACAAAATCCTTGAGTTAAGAGAGTCATAACAACACAATCTTCTTATTCATTCCCAACTTTCTTTTGCCTTTGCTTTTGCATTTGCATTGAGCTTTGCTTCTTTTTCTTTTCTTTTCTTTGCATATTCTTACTTTTTAGCTCTTAGCTCAATGCTTTTTCCTTTTTCATGTTTCCCCAATAACCCCAAACTTGAACATTTAACAATACCACACAAGATCTTCTACTTAACTCAAGGTAAAGATTTTCAATCAAGGGTGTTCAGTGTATATTTAAGGCTAAGGGTTCAAAAGATAGAACACAACGTGTTCTCTTTTAGAAGGCTAACTTTATGAATTTGGCCAATAAAAATGGTTTCAAAAACACGGCCTTTGATCATATGATGCAAAACAAGCAATTGATTCAATCATAGAAAACCTGGGCAAAGTCATTCATGCTTTCAAAGTAATAGCATTCAATAATAACAACTCTGGAGCTCAAAACCTCACATATAAGCTCATTCACATTTGACATACACATCCTGCTTAATTTCACAATCACAATCATGATATCATGCATTTGTTCACAAAGCTTGTGAATCACCTGTATAAGCATTTAATGTGCACATCATCTCAACATCAATCAATCAATAAGCATCATCAAGCATTACTTATCAAACAATCACAGTTAATAGCAAACCATCATAAGAAACCAGGTGTTCAATAGAGTACATCAAACCCTAATCTAAAAACAAAAACAAATAAGTTCAGAAAACTTAAACCACAAAAGCATAATCATATGATAGCATTCATCAGTAAATGCTATCTCAGCTCCTCATCAGTCCGAGCTCTCTGTATCTTCCTCTTCCTCTTCATCATCATCTTCATCAAATGCATCCTCCTCCTCTGCTTCATCTTCCTCCATATCTCTGGCTGAAGCTTCAGCTGCTCCAACTCCTCCATATACTGGTTCTTCTGGCCAAGCTACCACATTATGGAATTCATCCATAGTCCACCTGTGTGCTGGAGGGGTATCATACATCCCCACTATCATCTCAGCCGTGGCCACCTGCCCTCTGTGGATGGACTGCAACTGAGCACCTATAAGAGACATATACATGTCCCTCATCTGGAATGGTTCTGCCTCATGAGTATCAGCAGAAGTCCTGCCCTGTGCTGGCCTTCTCTCTCTACGAGCCTGGCGTGGTGGAACTGGCTGGGCTGCCTCCTCACCTCCACAGTACTGTCTGTAATAGGCCTCATCTATAGCTTTTCTTGGCCTCTCAAATGGTGGAAAAGAAGTATCCACCCCAGCTAGCTTGCAAAGGTGAGTGATCAAAGAAGGATGTCCCAGTGGTGCTTTGTTGTTTGAGGTGTTAGCACACACACTAATCTCATCAGCTATCACCTGCCCAATATTAACATTCAAGTTTCTGATAGCACAATAGATGAATAGTGCCCTGCTGAGAGTGATATCTGACACATGTGAGCATGGCTGAATGTTGGCATGAGAAAATGCCATCCAATACTTTGCAAGAGGAGTCAAGTCTGTCCTCCTAATGTTAACCACTGCTCCAGATCTATTCCTTTGAAAGTGTCCTCCAGGTATGCACAATACTCTCTCAACATCCTCAAAGTCAGCACCTTCCTCCATGCTAAGAGCAAACTGGCATTGCTCACCAGCCCACACAGTATCCAGGAAGTTATTGATGGAGTCAGGATCATACCTGATAGCATGGCCTCTAACATAGCCCAAATAATTCTCAGCTGGATGATCACCAATCTTCTTTGCATTGGTGTAGAATTCCTTGACCACAGCTATGTTGGCAGGTGCTGGATAGGTGGCTAGCTTTCCCCAATCATTCCCTAACACTTGCTCTCCAAATTGAGGAGCAAAGTTAGGTATCATTCCAACCTTTCTCTCCATTAGAAGTCTCCTGTCCTGAACCACCCTAAAGTGCTTCTCATGTTTCCTAGAGAGGAACCTGCCATTATGGGGCTGCTCTGGTTCCTTTTCCTTCCTCTTGGTTGCCATGGTTTTCAATCTCTTTCCTGAAGAGGATGCCATTCCTGCATTCAAACACAAATCCAAAACCACAGAACATGATGTTAATCATTAGTAAACTCAGAACACAACTCCTTTCGAAGCTAAACCACCGCTGAGGGCCAGAATTTCCCCTCAGCGCCACCAGTGCCACATTCAAACACGCAATAAACCAGAAAAAACAAATCTGGCAGAGTGCCGCTCAGCGGTAAATGCCGCTCAGCGGTGATCTGCAGATTTTTGCAAATCTCTTTTTAAAACAGTCCTAACTCCACCCAAATACAATTTTCAGTTTTCCAGTTCATAATCAAGCAGTTTAATCGGTTCAAACATCAAATATATCATCAAATCATGCATAGAAACTAAAACCCCTAAGTATTCATGCTTTGACAATCACATTCAAATTCAAGAACCCTAGAATGAACAAAATGCATTTTACTTACTTGGGTGGAGATGCTAGATGATATGAGAATGCTTCCAAACTAGAATGCTCTCTTCCAACCCCAAACTTTGATGGCACACTAGTATAAAAGTGAGTGGAAGAGAAATCTTCTAAAGAGGGAAGAGTAGAAAGATGTGGAAAACCTAGGAGAAGAGGTGTGGAAGTGTTTATGCAGAGAAGAACTTGAAAGAGTGTAAAAACGCGCAGCTTAGGGTTTAAAAATACCCCAATGGGCTCGGGTTCCGCTAAGGGGAACTTAAGCCCATCTGCGTTAGTACCGCTCAGCGGTGAATGCCGCTCAGCGGCACTTTCGTGATGTGCCCTTCTCCTTCTTTTCTTGACCTACGTGCCTTCCTAGCATACCCCTCATAGGTTCCCTGCAATTCAATGTTAAAAATGCTTATGCAAACCCTAACTAAAATAGACAAACAGAAAACAATCAATCAACTGGGTTGCCTCCCAGGTAGCGCTTGTTTAACGTCACGAGCCTGACCCAAAATCCACCAACACCCATCAGTAGGTGTTTCAAACTTACCAGCACCCATCAGTAGGTGCAAAATCTTCTCACCAACACCCATCAGTAGGTGTTACAAACTTAGTATCCTTCAGTAGATACTTAATCACCTAGCATCCTTCAGTAGATGCTAGATCCAACAAAATAATGTCCAGAATAATGTTCACAAATTATAAATTACAAAACCAAATCAAAAGTTTGTAAATCCACTGGGTTGCCTCCCAGCAAGCGCTTCTTTAACGTCACTAGCTTGACCCTGTTAAAGCTCACGTTCCATCTTCTTTATAGTTGACGTAGTCCTTCCACCAACCTTTCAACTGCTTCCTTTGGACTGTCTTAGATTCTCTAGAATATGGAGACTCTATCTCTATCATCTCCTTCTCTTTAAAGCCTTTAATAACCCACAACTTGTTCTTGAGTCTTACAGGTGTGCCAAGTTGGAGTCTTAATTTTTTCCAGTCTCTAGGAACTTCTTCTCCTTTTCCAATCTCTTCTACCTTGGGTGCCTGAAAATACAAACAATGGTTATCAGAAACCTTAAGATTTTTATTTTTACCTCTAGTTATGGGTGCATCTCGAAATGCAGCTTTATAACTGGCTTCTTCCTCCTTTGCTTGTATCTCATCTTTGAACACATCCACCACCACTCTCTCCTCTCTGTCTTGGAGAACCACTATACCTTCATTCACATCAATGATAGCCCTAGCCGTTTTCATAAACGGCCTTCCAAGTATGAAAGGTATTTTCTCAGTTTCCATCTTCATCACCACAAAGTCTGCCAAGAACTGAAGTTTGCCAACACAAACTACAATGTCTTCTGCAATCCCACATGGCTCCTTTGAAGATCCATCAGCCATTACAAGATTAACCTTTACAGGTTTTATTTCAACATGGCCAATTTGCTCCAATAGAGAATAAGGCATCAAGTTAACACTTGAGCCTAAATCAAGGAGAGCTTTCTTTACCTTTTTCTTCCCTATAATGCAAGGGATAGAAAAACTGCCTGGATCTGCTGCTTTTGGTGGGAATGATTCTTTCTTAACAGTTATACACTTTTCTTCCTCATCCTCTCTACGTCTTCTTTTTGTAGAGGTTCCTTCATCTGATTTGGTGTAAACTGCTATTTTCTGTAGAATTTGTTCCCAAGGAGCTTCATTATCAACCATTTTGAATAAATCTGTGAAATCCATTGGTTTCTCCTGATTTGTTAGAAAAGGAAAAGTGTCCTTTCTTTCTTCTTCTCTTCTCTCTTCTGTTTCATCTTCTTCCAACTCAATGATCTCTTCATTTACACTCTTGACCACTTTGCACTCTTCTCTGGGGTTAACCTCAGTATTAGCCCCAAAGTTTCTGTTGGGTCTTTCTTCCAATTGCTTGGTGATCTGACCCATCTGAATCTCCAGATTCTTTATAGCAGCTTCAGTGCTCTTTTGAGAAGATTCAGTTTTCTGGATGAATTGCTGAAGAGTTTCTTCCAACTTTGTTGATCTGTCATTAAGCATAGATAATTGTTGCCACAAGGTTGGTTGCTGCTGCTGCTTATTAACTGATTAGCCTGCCCAGTTTGTCCTTGGCCAATGCTTGGATGTGGTTTCCAACCCTGATTATAATTCCCTTGACGGTATGGAAACTGATTAGCCATGAAGTTAACATCCTCCAAGGCCTCCACTGGAAAAGCACACTGGCCATTTATGTGATCACCTCCACATAGTTCGCACAACTGGGTTTGTATCTGGGCAGCAGACTTCAACTCTTTAGGTAATTGAGCCAAAGTTTTTGTCAGAGTCTCTAGCTGTTGAGTTAGAATTTTATTCTGTGCTAGCAGAGCATCATGCGTTTGTAATTGTAGAACCCCTTTCTGTGGCATAGGAGCTCCTCTTTCATTGTGCAGCTCATTATCACTTGTAGCCATATTTTCAATGATTTCAGTTGCTTCCTCTGGAGTCTTCCATTTGATATTGCCTCCAGCTGAGGCATCTAGCATCATCTTGGTTTGTGAACCAAGCCCTCCAAGGAAAGTTAGGACTACTTCTTGATCTTCAAAGCCATGCGTGGGAGTTTTACGTAACAAGCTTTTATACCTATCCCATGCATGTCCAAGTGATTCTTCCATGCCCTGCTTGAATGAAGATATCTCTTGCTTTCCCTTAGTCACTTTAGATTGTGGGAAGTATTTATTCAAAAACTTTGCAACCACTGCTTCCCATTCCGTGAAACTTTCTTCTGGAAAAGAGTTCAACCAAAGCTTAGCATTGCCTCCCAATGAGAAAGGAAACAAGCTAAGTTTGATAGCTTCGTCTGGCACCCCATTAATCTTGACCGTGTTACAGATCTCATTAAATGTTGTAAGGTGCTCATATGGGCTTTCATGTGATAACCCATTAAATTGATTACTCTTTACCAGTTGAATTAATGCTGGTTTGACCTCCATGTTGGCTGCATTGACTCTAGGCCGAGCTATGCTATTGAAGTGCTGAGGTCCAGCAAGATTAGTGTAATCTGCAAGAGTTCTTCTAGCATTATTATTGTTCTCCATACTCCCTGTGCTATGAACAGAACCTTGTGGTGATGATTGTAGGAGAGTTTCAGGAGAAGGGAAAAGTTCTCTGGACGTTCTGATTCTTCTCCTCCTTCTACTCTCGTCTAGCCCTTCAAGTAGTGGTTCTGTTGTTTTCTTACTTCTAGTTCGAATTGCCTTCTGCATGCACAAGAAAACAAAACCCTAGAAAGATTTGTTAGCACAAAAAGATATAGAAGAAAATAAAGATTGAAAAGATATAAGAAGATAAAAGATTTAGAAGATAGAATCAAATAAAATAGAATAAAACCTAATCTAAAAAATAAAATCTAATCTAAAAGATAAAATAAAATAAAATCTAACCTAACCTAAAAGATAGAATAAGAATAAAATAAAATCTAACCTAAAAAGATAAAAAATAAAATCTAATAAAATAAAATAAAATCTAATCTAAAAAGATAAAATAAAATCAAATAAAAACCGAAAAATAAAAACAGAAAACAGAAAAATAAAATAAAAATTCGAAATTAAAATAAAATCTAATCTAAAAAGATAAAAATAAAATCTAACCTAAAAGATAAAAATCAAATCTAAAAAATAAAAAAAATAAAAACAGAAAAAATAAAACAGAAATTCAAAATTAAAGTCAAAGATAATCAATAATCACACAAATTAACCAGTTAAACCACGAATCCCCGGCAACGGCGCCAAAAACTTGATGGACAAATTTGTAAGCACCAAAATATGATGTCACAAACTTGTTTCACAATCGGCAAGTATGACCGAATCGTTCAAGTAATAAAACTTGGTAAGACCAAGTATCGTTCTTCCCAAAGGACTCACGGCCTAGTTTAGTTATGTGGTTTCTTGATTAACTAAGACTTACAAACGAAATATTTGGTTTAAATGCAAGACAGAAAATAAACATGTATGCATGAATTGATCAATGGCAAAGACAAAAGATAAACACTTTCAATGGAATATATGAATGAATATGTTGTTGGGGGTCAATTTCATCTCATCCACTCTCATATATTTTAGGAATTCAACATTCAAATCATCATTGTTAATGCCACTCTCTAATGTACCATTCTAGATGGCTTCTCCCTAATCAAATAGTTCATACAATTCCTAGCATTCCTAATGATTAGTTCATGAGTGCAGGAGCTTAAAGGCAACCAATATAATATTGTCAGTATAATATTGGGAGAAATTCCCCGGATCTAGATTTCCCCGTACGTGTCCGTATCAACAAAACCAATAATCATGCATTAGAATGAGTTAAACAATGCAAGCATTGAGCAAAGAGGAAAAACCCTAACTAATGATGAAAGAAAGCATATGTCTTAATTCAAAGATGTACTCAACAAATCCATATGAGAGCTTCAAGAGATTACTTGATTCCCCAACAAACATACAAGGTTTAGTTCACCATATTCATGGTGAACCTAGATGAATAAATGAAAGTATGAAAGAATAAACCCAATAAAGTGAAGAGGTAGCCTGAGCATCCAAGATCCTCCTTCAAAGGGGTGAAAGAGAGAGTGTTTGCCTCGTTTCTGCCAAAGATCTAACTAAAGGACGTGCAAGCCCTTATATACTAATCTAGAGTTACAAAAGATTACAAAAGCCCAAGCCCAAAAAGTGCCGCTCAGCGCCATTTACCGCTCAGCGGTGGTTACGCGTCTTCTTTCTTCCCCTCAGCGGCCATTTGCCCCTCAGCGGTTCCAACGCCACCTCTTGAGTGCCGCTCAACGGTAGTTTGCCGCTGAGCGGTGCCTTCGACTTCTCCTTTTTGCACTCTTTCTTGTCTTTTCTAATGTCCTCTCTCTTATTCTTCACTTCTTTCACCAAATTCACCTCAAAACCTGCACAAAAACACTTAAATCAAGCATAAACCTGTCCAGCTCTCTTATTTCTGAAAATATAAACAAAAGGCATGATTTCAAGCTAGTTTCTAAGTCTAAAGGTTGCTTTTAGTATCAACTTTAAGCATGAAAATAACAGTTTTTCAACTGTTATCAGTCGTCCACTTCCTCAACTTCGTCGACTTGCACCACTTCCTCAACTTCATGAGTTTCGTCCACTTTCTCCACTTCCTCCACTTCCTTCACTTCGTCGACTTCCTCCCCACATCCGCCACTTCTTCTACTTCGTCCACTTCGTCGACTTCCTTCACTTCCTCAACTTGGTCCGTTTCGTCCTCTGCGTCGACTTCGTCAATTTTGTCCAATTCGTCCACTTTGTCCACTTCGTCCACTTTGTACACTTCCTCAACTTCCTCCACTCCCTCCACCTCCTTCACTTCATAGACTTCGTCAAAATCTTCCACTTCCTCCACAATGTCAACTTCGTCCACTTCGCCACTTCGTCCACTTCTTGTACTTCATCGACTTCGTCCACTTCATAGACTTTGTTAACTTCGTCCACTTCGTAAACTTCGTCAACTTCGTCCACTTCGTCAACTTCGTCCACTTCGTCAACTTCGTCCACTTCATCAACTTCGTTCACTTCCTCCACTTCCTCCAAGTCCTCAACTTCGCCAACTTTGTCAACTTCGTCCACTTCCTCCACTTCGTCCACTTCCTCCACTGCCTCCACTTCCTTCACTTCCTCAACTTTGTCAACTTCGTCCACTTCCTCCACTTCCTCAACTCCGTCAACTTCGTCCACTTCCTCTAGTTCGTCCACTTCCTCCACTTCCTCCACTTCCTCCACTTCGTCCAATTCCTCCACTTCCTCCACTTCCTCCACTTCCTCCACGTCCTCCACTTCGTCCACTTTCTCAACTTCGTCGACTTGCACCACTTCCTCAACTTCGTGAGCTTCGTCCACTTCGTCTACTTTCTCCACTTCCTTCACATCCGCCATTTCCTCCACTTCTTCCACCTCCTCCACTTCCTCCACTTAGTCCACTTCCTCTACTTTCGCCACTTCTTCTACTTCGTCCACTTCGTCGACTTCCTTCACTTCTTCGTCCATTTCGTTCTCTGCGTCCACTTCCTCCAATTCCTCAATTTTGTCAATTTCGTCCACTTTCTCCACTTCGTCCACTTCATCCACTTCCTCAACTTCCTCCATGATAATAGTTGAGAAACTGTTATTTTCATGCTTAAAATTGATACTAAAAGCAACCTTTAACACTTAGAAAGTAGCTTAGAATCATGTTTTATGCAGGTTTTAAGGTGAATTTGGTGAACGAAGTGAAGAAGGATATATATGGAATCAGAAAAGAACTCAAAAACTGCAAAAGGAGAAGTCGCAACTGCCGCTGACCGCTGAGCGGCACTCAGGAAACCATGTTGGCTCCGCTGAGGGGTGAAAATGTCGATGAGGGAAAGAAACAACTCACGCACTTACCGTTGAGCGGTAGTTTAGCGCTGAGTGGCACTATTTTGGGCTTGGACCTAAATTTCTGTATATTTTAGAATAGTATATAAGCTTTAGGACGTCCTAGGGTTTGTATCTTAGGCTGAGACGAAGCAAACACTCACTTTTCTACCCTTGAAGGAAGATCTTGGATGCTCAGGCTAACTCCTCATCTTTCTAGGGTTCTATCTTTCCTTATTTTATTATTGTTCATCTAGTTTCACCATGAATATGGTGAACTAAGCCTTGTATTGTTGTTGGAGAATCAATGTAGTCTTGTGAAACTCTCATATATGGAATTTGTGTTAAGATCTTATTTTAAGATACATGCTTTCTTTCATCATTAGTTAGGATTGTTCCTCTTTGCTTAAAGCTTCCTTTGGTTAACTCATTCAATGCCATGATTATTGATTTTGTCGATATGGGAACGCACGGGGAAATCTAGATCCGGAGAATTTCTCCCAATAGCATATTGCTTGGACATAGGATTATAAGGGTTGGTTGTCGTTAAGCTTCTGATAACAGTTGAAAAACTGTTATTTTCATGCTTGAAATTGATACTAAAAGCAACCTTTAACACTTAGAAACTAGCTTGAAATCATGCTTTTATTCATATTTTCAGAAATAAGAGAGCTGGACAGGTTTATGCTTGATTTCAGTGTTTTTGTGCAGGTTTTAAGGTGAATTTGGTGAAAGAAGTGAAGAAGGAGAGAGATGAAATCAGAAAAGACATCAAAAAGTGCAAAAGGAGAAGCCGCAACTGCCGCTCAGCGGCAGTTTACCGCTGAGCGGCACTCAGAAGCTCACGGGGGATCCGTTGAGGGGCAAAATGGCCGCTGAGGGAAGAAACCAACTCACGCACTTACCGCTGAGCGGCACACTTATGGGCTTGGGCCTAAATTTTCTGTAATTTTAGAATAGTATATAAGCTTTAGGACGTCCTAGGGTTTGTATCTTTGGCAGAAACGAAGCAAACACTCTCTCTTCCACCCCTTTGAAGGAGGATCTTGGATGCTCAGGCTACCTCTTCACCTTTCTAGGGTTTTATCTTTCATTCTTTCATTATTATTCATCTAGTTTCACCATGAATATGGTGAACTAAACCTTGTATTGTTGTTGGGGAATCAATGTAGTCTTGTGAAACTCTCATATATGGAATTGTGTTTAAACATCTTATTTGAGATACATGCTTTCTTTCATCATTAGTTAGGGTTTTTCCTCTTTGCTCAATGCTTGCTTTGTTTAACTCATTCAATGCATGATTATTGATTTTGTCGATACGGGAACGTACGGGGAAGTCTAGATCCGGGAATTTCTCCCAATAGTATATTGGTTGCCGTTAAGCTCCTGCACTAAAAGAACTAATTATTAGGAATGCTAGGAATCGTATGAACTCGTAATTAGGGATAGGCCTTCTTGCAAGGTAATTTAGAGAGTGGCATTAACAATGATGAAAAGAATGTTGAATTCCTAAAGTATATGAGAGTGGATAAGATGAAATTGATAACCCCAACAACATACTCATCCATATATTCCATTGAAGTGTTTGTATTTTTTTTAGCCATTGATCAAATTCATGCATACATGTTTATTTTCTGTTTTGCATATTAAACTCCACTTATTTCGTTCTTAAGTCTTAAATAATCAACGAATCACATAACTAAACTAGGCCGTGAGTCCTTTGGGAGAACGATACTTGGTCTTACCGAGTTTATTACTTGAAACGATTCGGTCACACTTGCCGATTGTTCAACAAGTTTGTGGCGCCGTTTTTCGGTGTTCATAAATTTGTCATCAAGTTTTTGGCGCCGTTGCCGGGGACTCGTGGTTTAACTGGTTAATTTGTGTGATTATTGATTATCTTTGACTTTAATTTTGAATTTCTGTTTTTATTTTTCTGTTTTTATTTTTTCTGTTTTTTTATTTTATTTTATTTATTTTATTTTATTTTATTCTCTGAATCTTATATCTTCTCCTATATCTTTTTGTGCTAACCAAATATTCTAGGGTTTTGTGTTCTTGTGTATGCAGGAGACAATTCGAACTAGGAGCAAGATAACTGCAGAACCTCTTCTTGAAGGTTTAGACGAGAGTAGACGGAGGAGAAGAATCCGAACATCTAGAGAACTTTTCCCTCCTCCGGAAACTCTGTTGCAACCATCACCACAAGGTTCTGACCATAGCACAGAAAATATGGAGAACAATAATATCAGAAGAACTCTTGCTGATTACACCAATACAGCTGGACCTCAGCACTTTAACAGTATAGCTAGACCTAGAGTCAATGCAGCTAACATGGAGGTCAAACCAGCATTGATCCAACTGGTGAAGAGCAATCAATTCAATGGGTTATCTCATGAAAGCCCATATGAGCACCTCACTACATTTAATGAGATCTGCAACACAGTGAAAATCAATGGGGTGCCAGATGAAGCGATCAAACTTAGCTTGTTTCCTTTCTCATTAGGAGGCAATGCTAAGCTTTGGTTAAATTCTTTTCCAGAGGGAAGTTTCACAGAGTGGGAAGCAGTGGTAACCAAGTTTCTAAATAAATACTTCCCACAATCAAAGGTGAACAAAGGCAAGCAAGAGATTTCTTCATTCAGGCAGGGCATGGAAGAATCACTGGGTCATGCATGGGATAGATACAAAAGCTTGCTACGAAAAACACCCACGCATGGATTCGATGAAGTGGAAGTAGTCCTTACCTTCCTTGGAGGTCTTGGTTCACAAACCAAGATGATGCTTGATGCCTCAGCAGGAGGAAACATTAAATGGAAAACTCCAGAGGAAGCAACAGAAATTATTGAAAATATGGCTACTAGTGATAATGAGCTCACAGTGAAAGAGGAGCTCCTATGCAACAGAAAGGAGTTCTACAATTACAGACACATGATGCCTTGCTAGCACAAAATAAAATTCTAACTCAACAGCTGGAGACTCTTACTAAAACACTTGCACAATTGCCTAAAGAGTTGAAAACTGCTGCACAGGTACAATCTCAGTTGTGTGAATTATGTGGAGGCGACCATATCAATGGTCAATGTGCCTTTCCAGCAGAAGCCGTGGAGGATGTGAATTACATGACCAATCAATACCGTCAAGGGAACTACAATCAAGGGTGGAAACCACACCCAAGCATTGGTCAAGGGCAAACTGGGCAAGCTGGTCAATTTAATAAGCAGCAGCAGCAACCCACCTTATGGCAGCAGATTTCTATGCTTAATGAAAGGTCCATGAGGATGGAAGACACTCTTAATAATTTCATACAGAAAACTGAGTCTACCCAAAAGAGCACTGAAGCTGCTATCAAGAATTTGGAGATTCAGATGGGGCAGATCACCAAGCAGGTGGAAGAAAGGCCAAATAGAAATTTTGGGGCTAATACTGAGGTTAACCCCAGAGAAGAATGCAAGGTGGTAGAGAGTGCTAAAAATGAGATAGTTGAGTTAGACAAAGGAGAAACAGAAGAGAAAAGAGAAATAGAGAGCAAAAATACTTCTCCTTTTCCAATACATCAAGGGAAACAACTGGATTTCACAGAATTATTCAAGATGGTGGATAATGATGCACCTTGGGAGCAGATTCTACAACAAATTACGGTTTACACTAAATCTGATGAAGACGTCTCTACAAAGAAAGACGTAGAGATGATGAGGCAAAGAAGTGTAAAACTGTTAAAAAGGAGCCATTCCCTCCAAAAGCAACAGATCCAGGAGGCTTTTCTATCCCTTGTACCATAGGGAAGAAAAGGATTAAAAAAGCTCTTCTTGATTTAGGTTCAAGTGTTAACTTGATACCTTACTCTTTACTGGAGCAAATCGGCGATGTTAATATGAAACCTGTAAAGGTTAATTTAGTAATGGCCGATGGATCTTCAAAGGAACCATGTGGGATTGCAGAGGACATCATAGTTTGTGTTGGAAAACTCCAGTTCTTGGCAGACTTTGTGGTGATGAAGATGGAGACAGAAAAGATACCTATCATTCTTGGAAGACCGTTTATGAAAACGGCCAAAGCTATCATTGATGTAAACGAAGGTATAGTGGTGCTCCAGGACCGAGAGGAGAGAGTTGTTGTAGATGTCTTTAAAGATGAGACGCAAACACAGGAGGAAGAAGCTAGTTATAAAGCTGCATTTCAAGATGCACACATGACTAGCCATAAAGATGAAAAGCCCAAGGTTACAGGTAACCATTGTTTGTTGTTTCAGGTGCATAAAGGAGAACAGATTGGAAGAGGAGGAAAAGTTCCTGATGACTGGAATAAAGGAAGACCCCAACTTGGTACACCTGTGAGAATCAAAAACAAGTTGTGGGTTGTGAAAGGCTATAAAGAGAAGGAGATGATAGAGATAGAGTCTCCACATTCTAGAAAAATCAAAGCAGTACACAGGAAACAACTGATGAGTTGGTGGGACAAGAACATCAACTATGAAGAAGGAATTTGAACTTTACTGGGTCAAGCTAATGACGTTAAAAGAGCGCTTGCTGGGAGGCAACCCAGTGATTTAAAAACTTTTGATTTTGTTTTGTAACTTTTAATTTGTGGACATTATTTGTAAATACTTTTGGATATAGCATCTACTGAAGGATGCTAGGTGGTTAAGTATCTACTGAAGGATACTAAGTTTGTAACACCTACTGATGGGTGTTGGTGAGAAAATTTTGCACCTACTGATGGGTGTTGGTAAGATTGTAACACCTACTGATGGGTGTTGGTGGATTTTGGGTCAGGCTCGTGACGTTAAACAAGCGCTACCTGGGAGGCAACCCAGTTGATTGAAAGTTCTGTTTGTTTCATTGTAGTAGTATAATAGGGTTGTGCATAAGTAACCTGAGGATTGAATTGCAGGGAACCAGTGAGGGGCATGTTTAGGAGGCACGTAGGTTAAGAAAAGAAGGAGAAGAGCACTTCACGAAAGTGCCGCTGAGCGGCAAGTTACCGCTGAGCGGTACTATCGCAAAGTGGGCTTTAGTTTCCCCTTAGCGGGACCCGAGCCCATTAGGGTATTTTTATACCCTAAGCTGCGCAAATGCTCTCACTTTCAGGCTCTTCTCTGCACAAACACTCCCACATACCTTTTCCAAGGTTCTCCACATCTTTTACCTCTTCTCTTTTGAAAAATTTCTCTTCCACTCACTTTCTCACTAGTGTTTCATCTAAGTTTGGGGTTGGAAGAGAGCATCTTAGCTTGGAAGCATTCTCATTGCATCTAGTATCTCCACCCAAGTAAGTAAAAGCATTTTGTTCATTCTAGGGTTCTTGATTTTGAATGTGATTGTCAAAGCATGAATATTTAGGGGTTTTGATTTCTATGCATGATTTGATGATATAATTGATGTTTGAACCGATTAAACTGCATGATTTGATCTGGAAAACTGAAAATTGCATTTGGGTGGAGTTAGGACAGCTTAAAAAGAGGTTTTTCAAAACTCTGCAGAGTTACCGCTCAGGGGTAAATTGCCGCTGAGCGGCACTCTGCCAGACCTGAAATTTTTGAAAATTTGTGTTCTGGAATGTGGCACTGGTGGCCTGAGGGGTAATTCTGACCCTCAGCGGTGGTTTAGCTTCGAAAGGAGTTGTATTCTGTGTTTTACTAATGATTAACATCATGTTCTGTGGTTTTGTATCTGTGTTTGATTGCAGGAATGGCATCCTCTTCAGGAAAAAGATTGAAAACCATGGCAACCAAGAGAAAGGAAAAGGAACCAGAACAGCCCCATTCTAGTAGGTTCCTCTCTCGGAAACATGAGAAGCACTTCAAGGTGGTGCAAGACAGGAGACTCTTTATGGAGAGAAAAGTTGGAATGATACCTAATTTTGCTCCTCAATTTGGAGAGCAATTGTTAGGAATGACTGGGAAAGCTAGCCACATATCCTGCACCTGCCAACATAGCTGTGGTAAAAGAATTCTACACCAATGCAAAGAAGATTGGTGATTATCCAGCTGAAAATTATCTGGGCTATGTCAGAGGCCATGCTATCAGGTATGATCCTGATTCTATTAATAACTTCCTGGATACTGTGTGGGCTGGTGAGCAGTGCCAGTTTGCTCTTTGCATGGAGGAAGGGGTGATTTTGAGGATGTAGAGAGAGTACTATGTATACTTGGAGGACACTTCCAAAGGAATAGATCTGGTTCAATGGTAAACATTAGGAGGACTGACCTGACTCCCTTGCAAAGTATTGGATGGCATTTTCTCATGCCAACATTCAGCCATGTTCACATGTGTCAGATATTACTCTCAAGGGCACTCTTCATCTACTGTGCTATCAGGAACTTAAATGTTAATATTGGGCAGGTGATAGCTGATGAGATTAGTGCGTGTGCCAATACCTCAAATAACAAAGCACCCCTAGGACATCCCTCCTTAATCACTCACCTTTGCAAGATAGCTGGGGTGGACACTTCTGCTCCACCATTTGAAAGGCCAAGAAAAGCCATTGATGAGGCCTATTACAGACAGTACTGTGGAGGTGAGGAGGCAGCTCAGCCAGTTCCACCACGCAGTGCTCGCAGAGAGAGAGGGCAAGCACAGAGCCAGACATCTGCTGAGACACATGAAGCAGAACCGTTCCAGATGAGGGACATGTACATGTCTCTTATAGGTGCTCAGTTACAGTCCATTCATAGAGGGCAGGTGGCTACTGCTGAGATGATTGTGGGGATGTATGATACACCTCCAGCTCACAGGTGGACTATGGAGGAATTCCATAATGTGGTAGCTTGGCCAGAGGAGCCGGTGCAAGGAGGAGGAGCTGAAGCAGCTGAAGCTTCAGTTAGGGAGATGGAAGAAGATGAAGCTATGATGATGATGCATTTGAAGATGATGAAGATGAGGAAGAAGAGGAAGATACAGAGGACAGCTCAGATTGATGAGGAGCTGAGATAGCATTTACTGATGAATGCTATCATGAACTTATGCTTTTGTTGGTTTAAGTGTTCTGAACTTATTTACTTTTGTTTTAGACTAGGGTTGATGTACTCTATTGGAAACCTGGTTTGTTATGATGGTTTGCTATTGACTGTGATTGTGTGATAAGTAATGCTTGATGATGATTATTGATTGATTGATGTTGAGATAGATGTGCACATTAAATGCTTATACAGGTGATTCACAAGCTTTGTGAACAAATGCAGGATATTATGATTGTGATTGTGAGATTAAGCAGGATGTGTATGTCAAATGTGAATGAGCTTATATGTGAGGTTTTGAGCTCCAGAGTTTTTATTGATTGAATGCTATTACTTTGAAAGCATGAATGATTTTGCCCAGGTTTTCTATGATTGAATCAATTGCTTGTTTTGCATCATATGATCAAGGCCGTTTGTTGGAACCCTTTTTATTGGCCAAATTCATGAAGTTAGCCCACTAAAAGAGAACACTTTGTGTTCTATCCTTTGAACCCTTAGCCTTGAACATAAATTGAAAACCCTTGTTGAAAAGCTTTACCTTGAGTTAAGTAGAAAATCTTTTGTGGTATTGTTAAATGTTCAAGTTTGGGGTTGTTGGGAAAGCATGAAAAAGAAATGGAAAAGCATTGAGCTAAAAGTTAAGAATAAGAATGTGAAAAGAAAAGAAAAGAGAAAGAAAAGAAAAGAAAAAGCAAAGCTCAATGTAAAGACAAGTTGGGAAAAATAAGAATAATTGTGTTGTTATGATTCTCTTAACTCAAGGATTTTGTGATCCAGAAAAACCAATTTTCTTGATTAGCCCAGCCATGTTATAAGCCATTAAAAGTCCTTGTGATGATGCATGCTTGTAAATGTTTTGATGTGGTTAAATGAAAGGCAAAGTTGATTCATGTGACATTGTGATAGTGGAGTGAATGAGTGATTACCTCTTATACACTTGTGTGTGAGTGAAACACTTTACTGGTGAGGAAGTATTCCATGAGCACATGAACATCCATGCTTAATTGATTGATCATTCATGAAAAATAGCATTTGTTACTAAAAGCAACCTTTAACACTTAGAAGCTAGCTTGAAATCATGCTTTTATTCATATTTTCAGAAATAAGAGAGCTGGACAGGTTTATCCTTGATTTCAATGTTTTTGTGCAGGTCTTAAGGTGAATTTGGTGAAAGAAGTGAAGAAGGAGAGAGATGAAATCAGAAAAGACATCAAAAAGTGCAAAAGGAGAAGCCGCAATTGCCGCTGAGGGGAAGAAACCAACTCACGCACTTACCGCTGAGCGGTACTTTACCGCTAAGCGGCATACTTATGGGCTTAGGCCTAAATTTTCTGTAATTTTAGAATAGTATATAAGCTTTAGGACGTCCTAGGGTTTGTATCTTTGGCAGAAACGAAGCAAACACTCTCTCTTCCACCCCTTTGAAGGAGGATCTTGGATGCTCAGGCTACCTCTTCACCTTTCTAGGGTTTTGTCTTTCATTCTTTCATTATTATTCATCTAGTTTCACCATGAATATGGTGAACTAACGCTTGTATTGTTGCTGGGTGATGAGTCGTTATTTCTTGAATTATATTTAGTTTATTGCACTTAAATAAACCAGGGAATTGTACTTAATTGTCTAGTATTTTCCCATTTTTCCTAATTGTGCTCAATTTGATCGGAAATTTTTATTTTAATTAATTTGGAATATTTGAGCTGATTAAATGCATTTTGGATTGCAGGAAAATTTCGGAAATACATTTTGGGACATCAGGAAGAATGCCAAATAAATTCAAGACTCTCCACACAGACATTTTAGAATTAATTAAAGTGTAATTCAGTAGTCTAGAATTTTTTGAATCAACTCTTACATTTTGGGTCAATTTTTGGTAAACTAGATTAGACCTAAAAATTAGAAGTTAGTGACTTGGACCCTAGGGTTTTATTGTGTGGACCCCACCCTTATTAAAGGGAGGACACACGGCCCTTGGAGTGACCTAGCCGCCACCCTCACAGAATTTTTTCTCGGATTATGCTCTTGGTTTTTGGAATGTTGTTATTGAATGAAGAATGAATGGGTAGAACGCTGAGTTCGAGGATCAATTTATTTGCTTTTAGAAAGTTGGTGCTGATTCATCTTTGTTGGAGAGAAGAGACGTATTCCATTTTTCATTCTAATGCAATGTGCACACACGGGTTTTCATTCACATTTCTTGGAAAGCGCTGGCATTCAATTAATTCCTTTTAGATAAGCATGAAGTGATTCATTCACTCTTTCCACGCTGTACGGTTTTGGATAAGGGGATTTCATGAGAATTTTTTTTTCTTCTTTTCTTTGAGAATCTATTACGTTAATTTTGGAAGCACACAGCTCACATTCGTTCAGCAGCAAGCAACGGTGATTTTATTTGGTTAGTGCACGGGAATTAATCTTTGAGGTGCAGCAAGTTCAATTGATTATTCACTTTTTCCAGCTATGGTTACGTCCAGCGTTGATGGTAGCAAGTGGTCACGGGAAAAGCACACGGTACATTAAATTCTAAGAAGAAGAGAAGTGGTGTCACGAAAGGGTTTTTGTTAATTTCAATTGGAGAAAGGTAGATGTCTCGGCTTGGGAGAAGAGCAGAGTAGGCGTGTGTCACGGCATGGAGAGAGCACATGTCACGGCTGGAAGCTTGAAGCACGTGGTGTCCTTGTAGTAGGGGTAATGGATGTTGGAATTGGAGAATGGTGTCACGGTCTGGATGGGATTTGTTTTTAGCATATTCAGCCTTCATTTTCTTTTAAGGGAAAAACATTGAATGATGGGACGTTTGGCAGTAGTATAGCAATGTAATCCTTTTATTTATTTGAGAAAGGAGAAATCAATTAGGAAGAAGTGAAATGGTGCAGGGGAATGTGAGCTGGAGGCGTGATTGGAAGCGTGATTGGTAGGAAACAATACATTTTTTTTATTTGGAGAAAGCCCGAAGCGGTGATGCTGGCTGGAATAATGTGCATACGTTGGATGTCTTTGGAGCAGAGATGTGCACGCACGTTGCTGCACTAAATTGGTTGAGAGAAGAGGTTTAGTTCATTGCTTGGGAAAGGACCGTCTTGGCTGGCTGAAAGAAAAGCGTGGGTGTGTACACGGAAATGAGACTCTCGGTCCTTATTCCAGCGAAGGGAGTGCTCGAAGAGGTTTTTCGGTTTCTCTTTATTCACACTTGCACCGAGAAGATTTTATAGTGTATACATTGCAATTGCATTTAGCTTGGAAGCAACCTGCTCAATTTATTTCAGCATATTGTTCACGCAGTTTATTTTAAGTATTAAATCCATGATGAATCTTAAATTATTTTACAACAGCTTAATCACTTATTTAAGTTAACTGTTCAAGCGTTTTTTTTTGCGTCATTTCTGTGATGAATTGCTTTTCATGTTTAGCTTACTCGTTGAATTGAATTGGATTTGCACACCTTGGTATTTCGTTTTATTCCCGGCGTTTTAAATGTTTCAGTTTGTTGTTTTCATTTACTTTAATGCTTTCAATTATTTCCGGTTGTGTCTAGTTTCCATTTTAACTTAGTTCGTTTCTAATCACAAAAACATTTTTTACCAAAACCCCCCTACGTGTTGACCTAAGACTCAAACCACATTTGGTCCTTGAGAGACGACCTAGGAGTCACTTCCTAGTAACTATACTGCATTCTTTTATGCACAACTTTTGTTGGGAGGTGCGACCCTATCAACACTGGGGAATCAATGTAGTCTTGTGAAACTCTCATATATGGAATTTGTTTTTACATCTTATATTTAAGACCTATGCTTTCTTTCATCATTAGTTAGGGTTTTTCCTCTTTGCTCAATGCTTGCTTTGTTTAACTCTTTCAATGCATGATTATTGATTTTGTCGATACGGGAACGTACGGGGAAGTCTAGATCCGGGGAATTTCTCCCAATAGTTTATTGGTTGCCGTTAAGCTCCTGCACTAAAAGAACTAATTATTAGGAATGCTAGGAATCGTATGAACTCGTAATTAGGGATAGGCCTTCTTGCAAGGTAATTTAGAGAGTGACATTAACAATGATGAAAAGAATGTTGAATTCCTAAAGTATATGAGAGTGGATAAGATGAAATTGATAACCCCAACAACATACTCATCCATATATTCCATTGAAGTGTTTGTATTTTGTTTTAGCCATTGATCAAATTCATGCATACATGTTTATTTTCTGTTTTGCATATTAAACTCCACTTATTTCGTTCTTAAGTCTTAAATAATCAACGAATCACATAACTAAACTAGGCCGTGAGTCCTTTGGGAGAACGATACTTGGTCTTACTGAGTTTATTACTTCAAACGATTCGGTCACACTTGCCAATTGTTAAACAAGTTTGTGGCGCCGTTTTTCGGTGTTCATAAATTTGCAATCAAGTTTTTGGCGCCGTTGCTGGGGACTCGTGGTTCAACTTCGTCCACTTCGTCCAGTTCGGCCACTTCGTCAACTTCGTCCACCTTGTCCACCTCGTCCACTTCGTCAACTTCATAGCCTTTGTCCACTTCTCCCACTTCTTCTTCCTGTTCTTCTTGTTCTTCTTCCTCTTCTTCTTCTTGGTCTACTGGTGCTTCTTCTTCTTGTTCTTCTTCTTCTTCCACTTCGTGCACTTCGTCAACTTCGTCCACTTCGTTCATTTCGTCCACTTCGTCCACTTCGTCAACTTCGTCCACCTCGTCCACCTCATCCACTTCGTCCACTTCGTCCACCTCGTTTACTTCGTAGACTTCTGATGGACAAATTTATGAACACCAAAATATGATGTCACAAACTTGTTTTTCAATCGGCAAGTATGACCGAATCGTTCAAGTAATAAACTTGGTAAGACCAAGTATCGTTCTTCCCAAAGGACTCACGGCCTAGTTTAGTTATGTGGTTTCTTGATTAGCTAAGACTTAAAGACGAAATATTTGGATTTTTTATGCAAAAGACGAAAATTAAATATGTATGCATGAAGTTTTGATCAATGGCAAAAACAAAAGATAAACACTTTCAATGAAATAAATGTATGAATATGTTGTTGGGGGTCAATTTCATCTTATCCACTCTCATATATTTTAGGAATTCAACATTCAAATCATCATTGTTAATGCCACTCTCTAAAGTACCTTTCAAGAAGGCTTCTCCCTAATCACGAGTTCATACAATTCCTAGCATTCCTAATGATCAGTTCATAAGTGCAGGAGCTTAACGACAACCAATATCATATTGGGAGAAATTCCCCGGATCTAGACTTCCCCATACGTGCCCGTATCGACAAAACCAATAATCATGCATCGAATGAGTTAAACAATGCAAGCATTAAGCAAAGAGGAAAAACCCTAACTAATGATGAAAGAAAGCATAAGTCTTAATTAAAAGATGTAAAAACAGATTCCATATATGAGAGCTTCACAAGATTACATTGATTCCCCAACAAACATACAGAGTTTAGTTCACCATATTCATGGTGAACCTAGATGAATTACAATGAAAGAATGAAAGAATAAACCCTAAAAAGGTGAAGAGGAAGCCTTAGCATCCAAGATCCTCCTTCAAAGGGGTGGAAGAGAAAGTGTTTGCTTCGTTCCAGCCAAAGATACCTAACCCTAGGAAACCCTAAAGCTTAAATACCATTCGTAAATTACAAAAAATTAGGTCCAAGCCCATTAAAGTGCCGCTCAGCGGTAAAATACCGCTCAGCGGTAAATGCGTGTCTTGTTTTCTCCCCTCAGCGGCCATTTTGCCCCTCAGCGGATCTCCCGTGAGGGTTTAGCCGATGATGAATCTATCTTGGAAAAGCAATGGAATTAGCCTATTTCATCGTAACTGTTTTTAAGTTTCTTATTGCTTCTTTAAACATTCTCCAATCATTACTTTTATTCATAAGCATTGCATAGCATTCGTAAGAGTCAAATATTCAAAAGCAATTCCGTTTTCATTGGGAGACGACTCAGGGTTACTTTAGCCCTATCTACCTTCTTGAATACTACTTGGCAATACTGAAGTTGCCTTGAAAAGTAGTATTAATTTGATAGCTTCAACGAAAGCCTATCACGGACGAAGTGCACGAAGTGGACGAAGTGGACGAACTAGACGAACTGGAAGAAGTGGACGAAGTTGACGAAGTAGACGAAGCTGACGAAGTGGATGAAGTGGACGATGTGGAAGAAGAAGAACGATAAGAACAACAAGAAGTAGTGGAAGAAGAACAACAAGAAGTGGAAGAAATGGACGAAGTAGACGAACCAGACGAAGTGGAAGAAGTGGACGAAGTGGACGAAGTTGACGAAGTTGACGTAGTGGACGTAGTGGACGAAGTGGACGAAGTTGACGAACTTGACGAAGTGGACGAAGTTCACGAAGTGGACAAGGTTGACGAACTAGATGAACTGGAAGAAGTGGACGAAGCTGACGAAGTGGATGAAGTGGACGAAGTGGACGAAGTGGAAGAAGAAGAACGAGAAGAAGAAAGACAAGAAGAACAAGAAGAAGTAGTGGAAGAAGTGGACGAACCAGACGAAGTGGAAGAAGTGGACGAAGTGGAAGAAGTGGACGAAGTTGACGAAGTGGACGAAGTTGACGAAGTGGACGTAGTGGACGAAGTTGACGAAGTGGACGAGGCTGACGAA
This sequence comes from Vigna umbellata, assembly GCF_029865625.1. Taxonomy (NCBI): domain Eukaryota; kingdom Viridiplantae; phylum Streptophyta; class Magnoliopsida; order Fabales; family Fabaceae; genus Vigna; species Vigna umbellata. The sequence continues at coordinate 23,889,929 of NC_142171.1, forward strand.
GTGGACGAAGTGGAAGAAGAAGAACGAGAAGATGAACAAGAAGTAGAACAAGAAGAAGTGGTGGAAGAAGAACAAGAAGAAGAAGTGGAGGAAGTGGACAAAGTGGACGAAGTGGACAAAGTAGGCGAACAGGAAGAAGTGGAAGAGGTAGAAGAAGTGGACGAAGTGGACGAACTGGACGAAGTGTACGAAGTGGACGAAGTGGACGAAGTGGACGAAGTGGACGAACTGGACGAAGTGGACGAAGTGGACGAAGTGGACGAAGTGGACGAAGTGGACGAAGTAGACGAAGTGGACGAAGAGGACGAAGTGCACGAAGAGGACGAAGTGGCCGATATGGCCGTAGTGGACAAAGTGGATGAACTGGACGAAGTGGACGAAGTGGAAGAACAAGAAGTAGAAGAAGAACAACAAGAATTGGAAGAAGTGGGAGAAGTGGACGAAGTCGACGAAGCTGACGAAGTGGACGAAATGGACGTAGTGGACAAAGTGGACGAACTAGACGAAGTGAAAGAAGTGGACGAAGTTGAAGAAGTAGACGAGGCTGACGAAGTGGACGAAGTGGACGAAATGGACGAAGTGGAAGAAGAAGAACGAGAAGAAGAACAAGAAGTAGAACAAGAAGAAATGATGGAAGAAGAACAAGAAGAAGAAGTGGAAAAAGTGGACGAAGTGGACAAAGTCGACTAACTAGACGAACTGGAAGAAGTGGAAGAAGTGGACGAAGTACACTAAAGTGGACGAAGTTGACGAAATGGACGAAGTGGAAGAAGACGAACAAGAACAAGAACAAGAAGACAAAGAAGAATAAGAAGAAGAACTGGAAGAAGAACAAGAAGAAGTGGAAGAAGTGGGAGAAGTGAACGGAGTGGACGACGTGGACGAGGTGGACGAAGTGGACGAAATGGACGAAGTGGAAGAAGTGGACGAAGTTGACGAAGTGGACGAGGCTGACGAAGTGGACGAAGTGGACGAAGTGCAAGAAGAAGAACGAGAAGAAGAACAAGAAGAAGTGGTGGAACACGAACAAGAAGAAGAAGTGGAAGAAGTGGACGAAGTAGACTAACTAGACGAACTCGAAGAAGTGGAAGAAGTGGACGATGTGGACGATGCGGACGAAGTGGACGAAGTGGACGAACTAGACGAACTGGAAGAAGTGGACGAAGTTGACGAAGTGGACGAAGCTGACGAAGTGGACGAAGTGGACGAAATGGAAGAAGAAGAACGAGAAGAAGAAAGAGAAGAAGAACAAGAAGAACAAGAAGAAGTAGTAGAAGAAGAACAAGAAGAAGTGGAAGAAGTGGACGAAATGGACAAACCAGACGAATTGGAAGAAGTGGACAAAGTGGAAGAAGAGGAACGAGAAGAAGAACAAGAAGTAGAACAAGAAGAAATGGTGGAAGAAGAACAAGAAGAAGAAGTGGAAGAAGTGGACGAAGTGGACGAAGTCGACTAACTAGACGAACTGGAAGAAGTGGAGGAAGTGGACGAAGTAGACGAAGTGGACGAAATGGAAGAAGTGGACGAAGTGGAAGAAGAAGAAGAAGAAGAAGAACAAGAAGACAAAGAAGAAGGATAAGAAGAAGAACTGGAAGAAGAACAAGAAGAAGTGGAAGAAGTGGGAGAAGTGAACGGAGTGGACGACTTGGACGAGGTGGACGAAATAGACGAAGTGGAAGAAGTGGACGAAGTTGACGAAGTGGACGAGGCTGACTAAGTGGACGAAGTGCAAGAAGAAGAACGAGAAGAAGAACAAGAAGAAGTGGTGGAACACGAACAAGAAGAAGAAGTGGAAGAAGTGGACGATGTGGACGAAGTAGACTAACTAGACAAACTCGAAGAAGTGGAAGAAGTGGACGAAGTTGACAAAGTGGACGAAGTGAACGAAGTGGACGATGTGGACGATGCGGACGAAGTGCACGAAGTGGACGAAGTGGACGAACTAGACGAACTAGAAGAAGTGGACGAAGTTGACGAACTGGACGAAGCTGACGAAGTGGATGAAGTGGACGAAGTGGACGAAATGGAAGAAGAAGAACGAGAAGAAGAAAGAGAAGAAGAACAAGAAGAACAAGAAGAAGTAGTGGAAGAAGAACAAGAAGAAGTGGAAGAAGTGGACGAAATGGACAAACCAAACGAATTGGACGAAGTGGACGAACTGGACGAACTGGACGAAGGGGAGCGAGTGGACGCAGTGGACGAAGTGGAAGAAGAACAAGAACAATAAGAAAAGGGAAAAGAACAAGAAGAAGAACTGGAAGAAGAACAAGAAGAAGTGGAAGAAGTGGGATAAGTGAACGGAGTGAACGACGTGGACGAAGTGGACGAGGTAGACGACGAAGTGGACGAAGTGAACGAAGTGGACAAAGTGGACGAAGTGGTCGAAGTGGACAAAGTGGACCAAGTTGACGAAGTGGACGAAGTTGACGAAGTGGACGAAGTGGACAAAGTGAACGAAATGGACGTAGTGGACGAAGTGGATGAACTAGACGAACTGGAAGAAGGGGACGAAGTTGACGAATTGGATGAGGCTGATGAAGTGGACGGAGTGGAAGAAGAAGAACGAGAAGAAGAACAAGAAGTAGAACAAGAAGAAGTGTTGGAAGAAGAACAAGAAGAAGAAGTGGAAGAAATGGACGAAGTTGACGAAGTGGACGAAGTGGACGAAGTGGACGAAGTGGACGAAGTGGACTAAGTCGACGAAGTGGACGAAGAGGACAAAGTGGACGAAGTTGACGACGTGGATGAAGTGGACGAAGTGGAATAAGAAGTAGAAGAAGAACAATAAGAATTGGAGGAAGTGGGAGATGTGGACGAAGTCGACGAAGCTGACGAAGTGGACGAAACTAGTGGACGAAGTGCACGAACTAGACGAAGTGGAAGAAGTAGACGAAGTGGAAGAAGTGGACGAGGCTGACCAAGTGCATGAAGTGGACGAAATGGAAGAAGAAGAACAAGAAGAAGTGGTGGAAGACGAACAAGAAGAAGAAGTGGAAGAAGTGGACGAAGTGGACTAACTAGACGAACTCGAAGAAGTGGAAGAAGTGGACAAAGTTGACGAAGTGGACGAAGTGCACGAAGTGGACGATGTGGACGATGTGGACGAAGTGGAAGAAGTGGACGAAGTGGATGAAGTGGACGAACTAGACGAACTGGAAGAAGTGGACGAAGTTGACGAAATGGACGAAGCTGACGAAGTGGATGAAGTGGACAAAGTGGACGAAGTGGATGAAGTGGACGAAATGGACGAAGTGGAAAAAGAAGAACGAGAAGAAGAAAGAGAAGAAGAACAAGAAGAAGTAGTGGAAGAAGAACAAGAAGAAGTGGAAGAAGTGGAAGAAGTGGACGAACCAGACGAACTGGAAGAAGTGGACGAAGTGGAAGCAGTGGAAGAAGTGGACGAAGTTGACGAAGTGGACGAACTGGACGAACTGGACGAAGCTGACGAAGTGGACGAACTGGACGAAGTTGACGAAGTGGACCAAGTTGATGAAGTGAACGAAGTTGACGAAGTGGACGAAGTGAACGAAGTTGACGAAGTGGACGAAGTGGACGAAGTGGACGAAGTGGACGATGTGGACGATGTGGACGAAGTGGATGAAGTGGGCAAAGTAGAAGATCTGGAAGAAGAAGAATTGGAAGAAGAATAAGAAGAAGAAGTGCAAGTGGGAGAAGTGGACGAAGTAGACGAAGTGGACGAAGTGGAAGAAGAAGAAGAAGAAGAACCAGCAGAAGAAGAAGAAGAAGTGGAAGAAGAACAATAAGAACAAGAAGAAGAAGTGGAAGAAGTGAGAGAAGTGGACGAAGTGGAGGAAGAGGACGAAGTGGACAAAGTGGACAAAGTGGAAGAAGAAGAACGAGAAGAAGAACAAGAAGAAGAACATGAAGAAGAACATGAAGAAGAACAAGAAGAAGTGGACAAAGTGGACGAAGTTCACAAAGTGGACGTAGTGGAAGAAGTGGAAGAAGAAGAATAAGGAGAACAAGATGAACAGGAAGAAGAACAAGAAGAAGAAGAAGTGGAAGAAGAATAAGAAGAAGAAGTGCAAGTGGGAGAAGAGGACGAAGTATACGAAGTGGACGAAGAGCACGAAGTGGACGAAATGGACGAAATGTACGAAGTGCAAGAAGAAGAAGAAGAACTAGAACAAGAAGAAGTGGAAGAAGTTGCAGAAGTGGACGAAGTAGATGAAACTGAGGAAGTGGAAAAAATGGACGAAGTGGAGGAAATGGACACGTGGACGAAGTGGACGAAGTTGACGAAGTGGACGAAATGGACGAAGTGGACGAATTGGAAGAAGGGGTAGAAGTGGACCAGATGGACAAAGTGGAAGAAGAAGAAGAAGAAGAAAAGGAAAAAAACAAGAAGAAGCAGTGGAAGAAGAATAAGTGGAAGTGAGAGAAGTGGACGAAGTAGACGAAGTGGACGAAGACAACGAAGTGGACGAAGTGGACGAAGGGGACGAAGTGGACGAAGGGGACGAAGTGGACGAAGTGGAAGAAGAACAAGAACAAGAAGAAAAAGAAGAAGCACAAGAAGAAGAACTGAAAGAAGAACAAGAAGAAGTGGAAGAAGTGGGAGAAGTGAACGGAGGAGTGGACGACGTGGACGAAGTGGACGAGGTGGACGAAGTGGACGAAGTGAACGAAGTGGAAAAATTGGATGAAGTGGACGAAGTTGACGAAGTGGACGAAGTTGACGAAGTGCATGAAGTGGACGAAATGGACGTAGTGGACGAAGTGGATGAACTAGACGAACTGGAAGAAGTGGACGAAGTTGACGAAGTGGACGAGGCTGACGAAGTGGACGAAATGGAGGAAGTGGACGAAATGGACGAAGTGGACAAAGTGGACGAAGTGCAAGAAGAAGAACGAGAAGAAGAACAAGAAGAAGTGGTGGAAGAAGTGGACGAAGTGGAAGAAAAAGAACGAGAAGAAGAACAAGAAAAACAAGAAGAAGTAGTGGAAGAAGAACAAGAAGAAGAAGTGGACGAAGTGGAAGAACTGGAAGAAGTGGACGAAGTTGACAAAGTGGACAGAGCTGACGAAGTGGACGAAGTAGACGAAGTGGACGAAGTGGAAGAAGTGGAAGAAGTGGACCATGTGGACGAAGTGGAAGAAGAAGAACAACAAGAAGAAGAGCAAGAAGAACAAGAAGAAGTAGTGGAAGAAGAACAAGAAGAGAAGGGGAAGAAGTGGACGAAGTAGACGAAGTGGAGGAAGTGGAGGAAGTGGACGAAGTCGACGAAATCGACGAACTAGACGAACTAGAAGAAGTGGATGAAGTTGACAAAGTGGACGAAGAGCACGAAGTGGACGAAGTGGACGAAGTGGACGAATGGACGAAGTGGACTAAGTGGACGAAGTGGACGAATTAGACAAACTGAAAGAAGTGGATGAAGCTCACGAAGTGGACGAAGAGCACGAAGTGGACGAAATGTATGAAGTGGATGAAGAAGAAGAAGAATAATAAGAAGAAGAAGAAGAACAAATAGAAGAACAAGAAGAAGTGGAAGAAGTTGCAGAAGAGTACGAAGCCGACGAAGCTGAGGAAGTGGACAAAATGGACGAAGTGGACGAATTGGAAGAAGTGGAAGAAGTGGACAAAGTGGACCAAGTGGACCAAGTGGACGAACTGGACGAACTGGACAAACTGGAAGAAGTGGATGAAGTTGACGAAGTGGACGAAGAGCACGAAGTGGACGAAGTGGACGAAATGTATGTAGTGGAAGAAGAAGAAGAAGAAGAAGAAGACGAAGAACAAATAGAAGAACAAGAAGAAGTGGAAGAAGTCGCAGAAGAGTACGAAGTCGATTAAGCTGAGGAAGTGGACAATATGGACGAAGTGGACGAATTGGAAGAAGTGGAAGAAGTGGAACAACTGGACGAAGTGGCCGAAGTGGATGCAGAAGAAGAAGAAGAAAAGGAAGAAGAACAAGAAAAACAAGAAGAAGTAGTGGAAGAAGAAGAGGAAGAAGAAGTGGAAGAATTGGACGAAGTTGACGAAGTGGACGAAGTGGACGAAGTGGACGAACTAGACGAACTGGAAGAAGTGGATGAAGATGACGAAGTTGACGAAGTGGACGAAGCTGACGAAGTCGAGGAAGTGGACGAAGTGGACGAACTAGGCAATTTGGAAGAAGTTGATGAAGTTGACGAAGTGGACGAAGAGCACGAAGTGGACGAACTAGAAGAAGTAGACGAAGATCACGAAGTTGACGAAATGGGCGAAGCTGACGAAGTCGAGGAAGTGGACGAAGTGGAAGAAGAAGAACGAGAAGAAGAACAAGAAGAAGAACAAGAAAAACAAGAAGAAGTAGTGGAAGAAGAACAAGAAGAAGAAGTGGACGAAGTGGAAGAAGTGGACGAATTGGAAGAAGTGGAAGAAGTGGACAAAATGGACGAAGTGGACGAATTGGAAGAAGTGGACCAAGTGGACGAAGTGGAAGAAGAAGAACAAGAAGAAGAACAAGAAGAAGTAGTGGAAGAACAACAAGAAGAAGAAGTGGAAGAAGTGGGCGAAGTGGACGAAATGGACGAAGTGGACGAAATGGATGAAGTCGACGGTGTGGACGGAGTGGACGGAGTGGACGGAGTGGACGGAGTGGACGGAGTGGACGGAGTGGAAGAAGTGGACGAAATGGACGAAGTGGACGAAATGGACGAAGTGGATGGAGTGGACGGAGTAGACGGAATGGACGGAGTGGACGAAGTGGACGAAGTGGACGAATTAGACGCAGCGGACGAACTAGACGAACTAGACGAACTTGAAGAAGTGGATGAAGTTGACGAAGTGGACGAAGAGCACGAAGTTGACGAAGTGGACGAAGTGGACGAATGGACGAAGTGGACGAGGTGGACGAAGTGGACGAACTAGACGAACTAGAAGAAGTGGATGAAGTGGACGATGTAGACGAAGTGGACAAAGTGGACGAACTAGAAGAAGTGGACGAAGATCACGAAGTTGACGAAGTGGGCGAAGTTGACAAAGTCGAGGAAGTGGACGAAGTGGAAGAAGAACGAAAAGAAGAACAAGAAGAAGAATAGGAAAAACATGAAGTAGTGGAAGAAGAACAAGAAGAAGAAGTGGACGAAGTGGAAGAAGTGGACGAGTTGGAAGAAGTGGAAGAAGTGGACAAAATGGACGAAGTGGACGAAATGAACGAAGTGCACGAATTGGAAGAAGTGGACGAAGTGGACCAAGTGGACGAAGTGGAAGAAGAAGAACAAGAAGAAAACAAGAAGAAGAAGAAGAAGTAGTGGAAGAACAACGAGAAGAAGAAGTGGAAGAAGTGGACGAAGTGGACGAAATGGACGAAGTGGACGGAGTGAACGGAGTGGACGGAGTGGCCGGAGTGGACGAAGTGGACGAATTGGACGCAGCGGACGAACTAGACGAACTAGACGAACTGGAAGAAGTGGATGAAGTTGAAGAAGTGGACGAAGTTTCAGAAGAGTACGAAGTCGATGAAGCTGAGGAAGTGGACAAAATGGACGAAGTGGACGAATTGGAAAAAGTGGAAGAAGTGGACCAAGTGGATGAAGAAGAAGAAGAAAAGGAAGAAGAACAAGAAAAGCAAGAAGAAGTAGTGGAAGAAGAACAAGAAGAAGAAGTGGAAGAATTGGACGAAGTAGACGAAGTAGACGAAGTGGACGAAGTGGATGAAGTGGACGAAGTGGACGAACTAGACGAACTGGAAGAAGTGGACGAAGATGACGAAGTGGACGAAGTTGACGAAGTAGACGAAGCTGACGAAGTCGAGTAAGTGGAGGAAATGGAGGAAGTGGACGAAGTGGACGAACTAGACGAATTGGAAGAACTGGATGAAGTTGACGAAGTGAACGAAGAGCACGAAGTGGACGAAGTGGACGAAATGTATGAAGTGGAAGAAGAAGAAGATGAAGAAGAAGAAGAAGAAGAAGAAGAAGAAGTTGCAGAAGTGGACAAAGTCGATGAAGTTGAGGAAGTGGACAAAATGGACAAAGTGGACGAAGTTGACGAAGTGCACGAAATGGACGAAGTGGACGAATTGGAAGAAGTGGAAGAAGTGGACCAGGTGGACGAAGTGGACGAAGAAGAAGAAGAAGAAAAGGAAGAAGTACAAGAAAAACAAGAAGAAGTAGTGAAGAAAAACAAGAAGAAGAATTGGAAGAATGGGACGAAGTAGACGAAGTGGACGAAGTGACGAAGTGGACGAAGTGGACGAAGTGACGAAGTGGACGAAGTGGACGATGTGGACGAAGTGGACGAACTAGAAGAAGTGGACGAAGATCACGAAGTTGACGAAATTGGCGAAGCTGACGAAGTCGAGGATGTGGAGGAAGTGGATGAAGTGGAAGAAGAAGAACGAGAAGAAAAAAAGAAGAAGAACAAGAAAAACAAGAGGTAGTGGAAGAAGAAGAAGAAGAAGAAGAAGAAGTGGACACAGTGGAAGAAGTGGACGAAGTTGACAAAGTGGACGAAATGGACGAAGTGGACGAATTGGAAGAAGTGGACCAAGTGGACGTAGTGGACGAAGAAGAAGAAGAAGAAAAGGAAGAAGAAGAGGAAAAACAAGAAGAAGTAGTGAAGAAGAACAAGAAGAAGAAGTGGAAGAATTGGACGGAGTAGACGAAGTGGACGAAGTGGACGAAGTGGACAAAGTGGACGAACTAGAAGAAGTGGACGAAGATCACGAAGTTGACGAAATGGGCGAAGCTGACGAAGTCGAGGAAGTGGACGAAATGGAAGAAGAAGAACGAGAAGAAGAACAAGAAGAAGAACAAGAAAAACAAGAAGAAGTAGTGGAAGAAGACAAGAAGAAGAAGTTGACGAAGTGGAAGAAATGGACGAATTGGAAGAAGTGGAAGAAGTGGACAAAATGGACGAAGTGGACGAATTGGAAGAAGTGGACCAAGTGGACGAAGTGGAAGAAGAAGAACAAGAAGAAGAACAAGAAGAAGTAGTGAAGAACAACAAGAAGAAGAAGTGGAAGAAGTGGACGAAGTGGACGAAATGGACGAAGGGGACGAAGTGGACGAAATGGATGAAGTCGACGGTGTGGACGGAGTGGACGGAGTGGACGGAGTGGACGGAGTGGACGGAGTGGACGAAGTGGACGAAATGGACGAAGTGGACGAAGTGGACGAAATGGACGAAGTGGACGGAGTGGACGGAGTGGACGGAATGGACGGAGTGGACGAAGTGGACGAATTAGACGCAGCGGACGAACTAGACGAACTAGACGAACTGGAAGAAGTGGATGAAGTTGACGAAGTGGACGAAGAGCACGAAGTTGACGAAGTGGACGAACTACACGAACAGAAGAAGTGGAAGAAGTGGACGAAGTGGACGAAGTGGACAAAGTGGACGAACTAGAAGAAGTGGACGAAGATCACGAAGTTGACGAAGTGGGCGAAGCTGACAAAGTCGAGGAAGTGGACGAAGTGGAAGAAGAAGAACGAGAAGAAAACAAGAAGAAGAACAAGAAAAACATGAAGTAGTGGAAGAAGAACAAGAAGAAGAAGTGGACGAAGTGGACGAATTGGAAGAAGTGGAAGAAGTGGACAAAATGGACGAAGTGGACGAAATGAACGAAGTGCACGAATTGGAAGAAGTGGACGAAGTGGACCAAGTGGACGAAGTGGAAGAAGAAGAACAAGAAGAAGAACAAGAAGAACAAGAAGAAGTAGTGGAAGAACAACGAGAAGAAGAAGTGGAAGAAGTGGACGAAGTGGACGAAATGGACGAAGTGGACGGAGTGAACGGAGTGGACGGAGTGGACGGAGTGGCCGGAGTGGACGAAGTGGACGAATTGGACGCAGCGGACGAACTAGACGAACTAGATGAACTGGAAGAAGTGGATGAAGTTGAAGAAGTGGACGAAGTTGCAGAAGAGTACGAAGTCGATGAAGCTCAGGAAGTGGACAAAATGGACGAAGTGGACGAATTGGAAGAAGTGGAAGAAGTGGACCAAGTGGATGAAGAAGAAGAAGAAGAAAAGGAAGAAGAACAAGAAAAGCAAGAAGAAGTAGTGGAAGAAGAACAAGAAGAAGAAGTGGAAGAATTGGACGAAGTAGACGAAGTGGACGAAGTGGATGAAGTGGACGAAGTGGACGAACTAGACGAACTGGAAGAAGTGGACGAAGATGACGAAGTGGACGAAGTTGACGAAGTGGACGAAGCTGACGAAGTCGAGTAAGTGGAGGAAATGGAGGAAGTGGACGTAGTGGACGAACTAGACGAATTGGAAGAACTGGATGAAGTTGACGAAGTGAACGAAGAGCACGAAGTGGACGAAGTGAACGAAATGTATGAAGTGGAAGAAGAAGAAGAAGAAGAAGAAGAAGAAGTTGCAGAAGTGGACAAAGTCGATGAAGCTGAGGAAGTGGACAAAATGGACAAAGTGGACGAAGTTGACGAAGTGCACGAAATGGACGAAGTGGACGAATTGGAAGAAGTGGAAGAAGTGGACCAGGTGGACGAAGTGGACGAAGAAGAAGAAGAAGAAGAAAAGGAAGAAGTACAAGAAAAACAAGAAGTAGTGGAAGAAGAACAAGAAGAAGAATTGGAAGAATGGGACGAAGTGGACGAAGTGACGAAGTGGACGAAGTGGACGAAGTGGACGAAGTGACGAAGTGGACGAAGTGGACGAAGTGGACGAACTAGAAGAAGTGGACGAAGATCACGAAGTTGACGAAATTGGCGAAGCTGACGAAGTCGAGGATGTGGAGGAAGTGGACGAAGTGGATGAAGTGGAAGAAGAAGAACGAGAAGAAAAAAAGAAGAAGAACAAGAAAAACAAGAGGTAGTGGAAGAAGAAGAAGAAGAAGAAGAAGAAGAAGAAGAAGTGGACACAGTGGAAGAAGTGGACGAAGTTGACAAAGTGGACGAAATGGACGAAGTGGACGAATTGGAAGAAGTGGACCAAGTGGACGTAGTGGACGAAGAAGAAGAAGAAGAAAAGGAAGAAGAAGAGGAAAAACAAGAAGAAGTAGTGAAGAAGAACAAGAAGAAGAAGTGGAAGAATTGGACGGAGTAGACGAAGTGGACGAAGTGGACAAAGTGGACGAACTAGAAGAAGTGGACGAAGATCACGAAGTTGACGAAATGGGCGAAGCTGACGAAGTCGAGGAAGTGGACGAAGTGGAAGAAGAAGAACGAGAAGAAGAACAAGAAGAAGAACAAGAAAAACAAGAAGAAGTAGTGGAAGAAGAACAAGAAGAAGAAGTTGACGAAGTGGAAGAAATGGACGAATTGGAAGAAGTGGAAGAAGTGGACAAAATGGACGAAGTGGACGAATTGGAAGAAGTGGACCAAGTGGACGAAGTGGAAGAAGAAGAACAAGAAGAAGTAGTGGAAGAACAACAAGAAGAAGAAGTGGAAGAAGTGGACGAAGTGGACGAAATGGACGAAGGGGACGAAGTGGACGAAATGGATGAAGTCGACGGTGTGGACGGAGTGGACGGAGTGGACGGAGTGGACGGAGTGGACGGAGTGGACGGAGTGGACGGAGTGGACGAAGTGGACGAAATGGACGAAGTGGACGAAGTGGACGAAATGGACGAAGTGGACGGAGTGGACGGAGTGGACGGAATGGACGGAGTGGACGAAGTGGACGAATTAGACGCAGCGGACGAACTAGACGAACTAGACGAACTGGAAGAAGTGGATGAAGTTGACGAAGTGGACGAAGAGCACGAAGTTGACGAAGTGGACGAAGTGGACGAATGGACGAAGTGGACGAGGTGGACGAAGTGGACGAAGTGGACGAACTACACGAACAGAAGAAGTGGAGGAAGTGGACGAAGTGGACGAAGTGGACAAAGTGGACGAACTAGAAGAAGTGGACGAAGATCACGAAGTTGACGAAGTGGGCGAAGCTGACAAAGTCGAGGAAGTGGACGAAGTGGAAGAAGAAGAACGAGAAGAAAACAAGAAGAAGAACAAGAAAAACATGAAGTAGTAGAAGAAGAACAAGAAGAAGAAGTGGACGAAGTGGACGAATTGGAAGAAGTGGACAAAATGGACGAAGTGGACGAAATGAACGAAGTGCACGAATTGGAAGAAGTGGACGAAGTGGACCAAGTGGACGAAGTGGAAGAAGAAGAACAAGAAGAACAAGAAGAAGTAGTGGAAGAACAACGAGAAGAAGAAGTGGAAGAAGTGGACGAAGTGGACGAAATGGACGAAGTGGACGGAGTGAACGGAGTGGACGGAGTGGACGGAGTGGCCGGAGTGGACGAAGTGGACGAATTGGACGCAGCGGACGAACTAGACGAACTAGATGAACTGGAAGAAGTGGATGAAGTTGAAGAAGTGGACGAAGTTGCAGAAGAGTACGAAGTCGATGAAGCTCAGGAAGTGGACAAAATGGACGAAGTGGACGAATTGGAAGAAGTGGAAGAAGTGGACCAAGTGGATGAAGAAGAAGAAGAAGAAAAGGAAGAAGAACAAGAAAAGCAAGAAGTAGTGGAAGAAGAACAAGAAGAAGAAGTGGAAGAATTGGACGAAGTAGACGAAGTGGACGAAGTGGATGAAGTGGACGAAGTGGACGAACTAGACGAACTGGAAGAAGTGGACGAAGATGACGAAGTGGACGAAGTTGACGAAGTGGACGAAGCTGACGAAGTCGAGTAAGTGGAGGAAATGGAGGAAGTGGACGTAGTGGACGAACTAGACGAATTGGAAGAACTGGATGAAGTTGACGAAGTGAACGAAGAGCACGAAGTGGACGAAGTGAACGAAATGTATGAAGTGGAAGAAGAAGAAGAAGAAGAAGAAGAAGAAGAAGAAGAAGAAGAAGAAGTTGCAGAAGTGGACAAAGTCGATGAAGCTGAGGAAGTGGACAAAATGGACAAAGTGGACGAAGTTGACGAAGTGCACGAAATGGACGAAGTGGACGAATTGGAAGAAGTGGAAGAAGTGGACCAGGTGGACGAAGTGGACGAAGAAGAAGAAGAAGAAGAAAAGGAAGAAGTACAAGAAAAACAAGAAGTAGTGGAAGAAGAACAAGAAGAAGAATTGGAAGAATGGGACGAAGTGGACGAAGTGACGAAGTGGACGAAGTGGACGAAGTGGACGAAGTGGACGAAGTGACGAAGTGGACGAAGTGGACGAACTAGAAGAAGTGGACGAAGATCACGAAGTTGACGAAATTGGCGAAGCTGACGAAGTCGAGGATGTGGAGGAAGTGGACGAAGTGGATGAAGTGGAAGAAGAAGAACGAGAAGAAAAAAAGAAGAAGAACAAGAAAAACAAGAGGTAGTGGAAGAAGAAGAAGAAGAAGAAGTGGACACAGTGGAAGAAGTGGACGAAGTTGACAAAGTGGACGTAGTGCACGAAGTGGACGGAGTTGACCAAATTGACGAAGTGGACGCAGTAGATGCAGTGGACGCAGTGGACGCAGTAGACGCAGTGGACGCAGTGGACGTAGTGGACGAAGTGGACGAAATGTATGTAGTGGAAGAAGAAGAAGAAGAAGAAGAAGACGAAGAACAAATAGAAGAACAAGAAGAAGTGGAAGAAGTTGCAGAAGAGTACGAAGTCGATTAAGCTGAGGAAGTGGACAATATGGACGAAGTGGACGAATTGGAAGAAGTGGAAGAAGTGGAACAACTGGACGAAGTGGCCGAAGTGGATGAAGAAGAAGAAGAAGAAAAGGAAGAAGAACAAGAAAAACAAGAAGAAGTAGTGGAAGAAGAACAAGAAGAAGTGGAAGAATTGGACGAAGTAGACGAAGTGGACGAAGTGCACGAAGTGGACGAAGTGCACGAAGTGGACGAAGTGGACGAACTAGACGAACTGGAAGAAGTGGACGAAGATGACGAAGTTGACGAAGTGGACGAAGCTGACGAAGTCGAGGAAGTGGACGAAGTGGACGAACTAGACAAATTGGAAGAAGTGGATGAAGTTGACGAAGTGGACGAAGAACACGAAGTGGACGAAGTGGACGAAGTGGACGAAGTGGACGAAATGTATGAAGTGGAAGAAGAAGAAGAAGAAGAAGAAGAAAGAAAAGGTAGAAGAACAAGAAGTGGAAGAAGTTGCAGAAGCGGACAAAGTCGATGCAGTTGAGGAAGTGGACAAAAGGGACAAAGTGGACGAAGTTGACGAAGTGGACGAAATGGACGAAGTGGACGAATTGGAAGAAGTGGACCAAGTGGACGTAGTGGAAGAAAAGAAGAAGAAGAAAAGGAAGAAGAAGAGGAAAAACAAGAAGAAGTAGTGAAGAAGAACAAGAAGAAGAAGTGGAAGAATTGGACGAAGTAGACGAAGTGGACGAAGTGGACAAAGTGGACGAACTAGAAGAAGTGGACGAAGATCACGAAGTTGACGAAGTGGGCGAAGCTGACGAAGTCCAGGAAGTGGACGAAGTGGAAGAAGAAGAACGAGAAGAAGAACAAGAAGAAGAACAAGAAAACAAGAAGAAGTAGTGGAAGAAGAACAAGAAGAAGAAGTGGACGAAGTGGAAGAAGTGGACGAATTAGAAGAAGTGGAAGAAGTGGACAAAATGGACGAAGTGGACAAATTGGAAGAAGTGGACCAAGTGGACGAAGTGGAAGAAGAAGAACAAGAAGAAGAACAAGAAGAAGTAGTGGAAGAACAACAAGAAGAAGAAGTGGAAGAAGTGGACGAAATGGACGAAGTGGACGAAATGGATGAAGTGGACGGAGTGGACGGAGTGGACGGAGTGGACGGAGTGGACGGAGTGGACGGAGTGGACGGAGTGGACGGAGTGGACGAAGTGGACGTAGTGGACGAAATGGACGAAGTGGACGAAATGGACGAAGTGGACGAAGTGGACGGAGTGGACGGAATGGACGGAGTGGACGGAGTGGACGAAGTGGACGAATTGGACGCAGCAGACGAACTAGACGAACTACACGAACTGGAAGAAGTGGATGAAGTTGACGAAGTGGACGAAGAGCACGTAGTTGACGAAGTGGACGAAGTGGACGAATGGACGAAGTGGACGAGGTGGACGAAGTGGACGAACTAGACAAACTAGAAGAAGTGGATGAAGTGGACGAAGTGGACAAAGTGGACGAACTAGAAGAAGTGGACGAAGATCACGAAGTTGACGAAGTGGGCGAAGCTGACAAAGTCGAGGAAGTGGAAGAAGAAGAACGAGAAGAAGAACAAGAAAAGCAAGAAGTAGTGGAAGAAGACTAAGAAGAAGAAGTGGACGAAGTGGAAGAAGTGGACGAATTGGAAGAAGTGGAAGAAGTGGACAAAATGGACGAAGTGGACGAAATGAACGAAATGCACGAATTGGAAGAAGTGGACGAAGTGGACCAAGTGGACGAAGTGGAAGAAGAAGAACAAGAAGAAGAACAAGAAGAACAAGAAGAAGTAGTGGAAGAACAAGAAGAAGAAGAAGTGGAAGAAGTGGACGAAGTGGACGAAATGGACGAAGTGGACGGAGTGAACGGAGTGAACGGAGTGGACGGAGTGGACAGAGTGGACGAAGTGGACGAATTGGACGCAGCGGACGAACTAGACGAACTAGACGAACTGGAAGAAGTGGATGAAGTTGAAGAAGTGGACGAAGTTACAGAAGAGTACGAAGTCGATGAAGTTGAGGAAGTGGACAAAA